>NC_079534.1:5209272-5443828 GCF_003711565.1 Takifugu flavidus | reverse complement strand
AGTTTTGCTTCTGGGACTAAAGTGTTGGTGGAATCAAGTAAGTCTGTAATATTCTGAGAGGTTTTAAAGTGCGTTAACGGTGATTCACATGCCAACGAACATCAGACAGAAACGATTTTACATCTGAGCTTCATCAAAAATCATGACTAAATGTAAAAACAAGTGAAGTAACTTCAGATACATGAAGTAACGTAACATTCTCAACAAAATGGCAGATGATGGGAAAAGACAAATTTATTAATGTGACAGTATAATTTATACAAAACCTGACTTTATTAATGTAAAACACATTTTTACTAATGTTAAACGTGACTTTATTAATGCCCAGTATCACTATTAAGGTGAATCAAAACTTAAACAATGGAATTCAAAAGACTTTAATGATGAAAAAGACTTTAACAATGTAAAATAAAGCAATAATATAAAACATAACTTTATAAATGTAAAACAGAGCTTTATCTTTAATAATGTTAGACATGGCACGATGAAAACTATGGAAAAGGCAATTTTAACAAAGTAGAACAATGCAATTAATGTAAAACATGACTTTAGTCATGGAAAATATGACTGTGAACCTGAAATATGACTTTTTGATGAAAATATGATTTAACAAATGTTAAACTTGATTTTATTAATGTAAAGAGTGACTTAATTTGTGCAAAATAGGTCTTATTCACTGAAAAACAAAAACAGAAAAAAACTGTTCACCTGAAGGAATATTTCATAGAAAAACCTTTCATACCAGTAGTTCAAACATTATTTCATTAATGTGAAGATGCGGTTATCAATCAATAATTTCAGGTCAGTTTTTGTTTTCAACCATAAATGTGGGGAGTTTTTCTACTCTCTTCTCAAACTGTGTGACTCAATCTGGAACCCAGAAGCTCCAATTTGGATCAGGAACCAAACTGGTTATCAGTGATGGTCAGTAAAACAGACTATTTTTAAAATCAATTCAAATATTAACCATTGATCAGAAAAAAAAACCAAAAAGATTTATGAGTTAATGTTTGGATGGTCAAGGTTTTATCACCATATGAAAAACTATTGATGAATATCCAGTTTATTGTGAAAGTAAAATTCTTGATTTTTGATTCAAGAAACTGAAAAAAAGAAGCAAAAATATTTCTTTACATATGAAAAAGTAAGAAGGTTCATGAGTTCACGTTCTGACGTGTGTCAGTGTGTGAATGTTGGAACCGGACAATTAACGTTTGGACAAGGAACACGATTGAAAATACATGACCGTGAGTGTTTTTCTGAAAATTTGAGAATACACAAGATGACTTTAATAATGCAAACAATGTAAATGATGCAAAACATGAATTTATAAATGTAAAACACAACTTTAGTAATTTTAAAGCTTACTGTTAATGAAAAAACTGACATTAATTATGGAAAAGATACCTTTAGCAATGTAGAACAAAATAACTAATGTAAAACATGACATGAATTTGTTAATGGACAGTAACTCTATTAAGGTGAAAGTAAACGTAAGCAATGTAATTAAAAACATGACTTTATTCATGAAAAGATGACTTTAATAATGTAAAACATGACTATAAACGTAAAACAGAACTTTAATAATGGTAGACCTGACTTTGTTTATACAATATATTACATTAACTATGGAAAAGGCAATTTTAACAAAGTAAAACAGTGCAATTAATGTAAAACCTGACATTAGAAATGTAAAATATGACTGTGAACATGAAATATGACTTTATTGATGGAAAATATGAATTAACAAATATAAAAACTGATTATTAGTGGAAAGTGTGACTTAATTTATGCAAAAAAGGACTTCTTCACTGAAAAACAAAAACAGAAAAAACTGTTCATCTGAAGGAATGTTTGATAGAAAAACCTTGAATAGTTCAAACATTGTTTCATTATAAATGTGGGGAGTTTTTCTACTCTCTTCTCAAACTGTGTGACTCAATCTGGGTTCCAGAAGCTCCAATTTGGATCAGGAACCAAACTGGTTATCAGTGATGGTCAGTAAAACAGACTTTTTTTAATCAATTCAATATTCACATTAAGATCAGAGAAAAAACAAAAATATATATGAGTTATTAATGTTTGGGCGTTCAAGGTTTTATCACCATATGAAAAACTATTGATGAATATCCACTTTAATGTCATAGTAAAATACTTGGTTTTTGATTCAAGAAACTGAAAAAAAGAAGCAAAAATATTTCTTTACATATGAAAAAGTCAGAAGGTTCATGCGTTCACGTTCTGACGTGTGTCAGTGTGTGAATGTTGGAACCAGACAATTAACGTTTGGACAAGGAACGCGACTGAAAATACATGACCGTGAGTGTTTTTCTGAACATTTGGAGTTAAGAATACACAAGATGACTTTAATAATGCAAACAATGTAAATGATGTAAAACATGAATTTATAAATGTAAAACATGAATTTATAAATGTAAAACACAACTTTAGTATTTTAAAGCTTACTGTGGATGCAAAAACTGACATTTATTATGGAAAAGACACCTTTAACAATGTAGAACAAAATAACTAATGTAAAAATGACATGAATTTGTTCATGGACAGTAACTCATTAAGGTGAAAGTAAACATAAGCAATGTATTTAAAACATGTCTTTATTCATGAAAAAGATGACTTAAAATGTAAAACAGAACTTTAATAATGTTAGACCTGACTTTGTTTATGCAAAATATCACATTAACTATGGAAAAGGCAATTTTAACAAAGTAAAACAATGCAATTAATGTAAAACCGGACATTAGAAATGTCAAATATGACTGTGAACATGAAATATGACTTTATTGATGGAAAATATGAATTAACAAATATAAAAACTGATTATTAGTGGAAAGTGTGACTTAATTTATGCAAAAAAGGACTTCTTCACTGAAAAACAAAAAAGAAAAAAAACTGTTCATCTGAATGAATGTTTGATAGAAAAACCTTGAATAGTTCAAACATTGTTTCATTATAAATGTGGGGAGTTTTTCCACTCTCTTCTCAAACTGTGTGACTCAATCTGGGTTCCAGAAGCTCCAATTTGGATCAGGAACCAAACTGGTTATCAGTGATGGTCAGTAAAACAGACTTTTTTTAATCAATTCAAATATTCACATTAAGATCAGAGAAAAAAAAAAAAAATATATATGAGTTATTAATGTTTGGGCGTTCAAGGTTTTATCACCATATGAAAAACTATTGATGAATATCCACTTTAATGTCATAGTAAAATACTTGGTTTTTGATTCAAGAAACTGAAAAAAAGAAGCAAAAATATTTCTTTACATATGAAAAAGTCAGAAGGTTCATGCGTTCACGTTCTGACGTGTGTCAGTGTGTGAATGTTGGAACCAGACAATTAACGTTTGGACAAGGAACGCGACTGAAAATACATGACCGTAGTGACTAATAATGAGATTCTGAACAGAGTTAAGAATACACAGATGACTTTAATAATGCAAACAATGTAAATGATGTAAAACATGAATTTATAAATGTAAAACATGTTTAAATGTATAAACACGTAAACACAATTAACTTTAGTAATTTTAAAGCTTAATGTGGATGCAAAAACTGACATTTATTATGGAAAAGACACCTTTAACAATGTAGAACAAAATAACTAATGTAAAACATGACATGAATTTGTTCATGGACAGTAACTCTATTAAGGTGAAAGTAAACATAAGCAATGTAATTAAAAACATGACTTTATATTCATGAAAAAGATGACTTTAATAATGTAAAACAGAACTTTAATAATGTTAGACCTGACTTTGTTATGCAAAATATCACATTAACTATGGAAAAGGCAATTTTAACAAAGTAAAACAATGCAATTAATGTAAAACCGGACATTAGAAATGTAAAATATGACTGTGAACATGAAATATGACTTTATTGATGGAAAATATGAATTAACAAATATAAAAACTGATTATTAGTGGAAAGTGTGACTTAATTTATGCAAAAAAGGACTTCTTCACTGAAAAACAAAAAGAAAAAAAACTGTTCATCTGAAGGAATGTTTGATAGAAAAACCTTGAATAGTTCAAACATTGTTTCATTATAAATGTGGGGAGTTTTTCTACTCTCTTCTCAAACTGTGTGACTCAATCTGGGTTCCAGAAGCTCCAATTTGGATCAGGAACCAAACTGGTTATCAGTGATGGTCAGTAAAACAGACTTTTTTTAATCAATTCAAATATTCACATTAAGATCAGAGAAAAAACAAAAATATATATGAGTTATTAATGTTTGGGCGCGTTCAAGGTTTTATCACCATATGAAAAACTATTGATGAATATCCACTTTAATGTCATAGTAAAATACTTGGTTTTTGATTCAAGAAACTGAAAAAAAGAAGCAAAAATATTTCTTTACATATGAAAAAGTCAGAAGGTTCATGCGTTCACGTTCTGACGTGTGTCAGTGTGTGAATGTTTGAACCAGACATTAACGTTTGGACAAGGAACACGACTGAAAATACATGACCGTGAGTGTTTTTCTGAACATTTGGAGTTAAGAATACACAAGATGACTTTAATAATGCAAACAATGTAAATGATGTAAAACATGAATTTATAAATGTAAAACATGAATTTATAAATGTAAAACACAACTTTAGTAATTTTAAAGCTTAATGTGGATGCAAAAACTGACATTTATTATGGAAAAGACACCTTAAACAATGTAGAACAAAATAACTAATGTAAAACATGACATGAATTTGTTCATGGACAGTAACTCTATTAAGGTGAAAGTAAACATAAGCAATGTAATTTAAAACATGACTTTATTCATGAAAAAGATGACTTTAATAATGTAAAACAGAACTTTAATAATGTTAGAACCTGACTTTGTTTATGCAAAATATCACATTAACTATGGAAAAGGCAATTTTAAACAAGTAAAACAATGCAATTAATGTAAAACCGGACATTAGAAATGTAAAATATGACTGTGAACATGGAATATGACTTTATTGATGGAAAATGTGAATTAACAAATGGTAAAACTTGACTTTATAAATGTAAAAGAGAACTTTAACTTTTATGTTAGACATTGAACTATGGATAAGTAGAACAATGCAAAGTAGAACAATGCAATTAATGTAAAACATGACTTTAGTAATGTAAAATATGACTGTGAATGTGAAATATTACTTTTTTGATGGAAAATATGATTTAACAAATATAAAAACTGATTATTAGTGGAAAGCGTAACTTAATTTATGCAAAATAGGACTTCTTCGCTGAAAAACAAACAGAAAAAAATTTTCATCTGAAGGAATGTTTGATAGAAAAACCTTTAATAGTTCAAACATTATTTCATTAATGTGAAGATGCTGTTGTCAATCAATAATTTCAGATCAGTTTTTGTTTTCAACCATAAATGTGGGGAGTTTTTCTACTCTCTTCTCAAACTGTGTGACTCGATCTGGGTTGCAGAAGCTCCAATTTGGATCAGGAACCAAACTGGTTATCAGTGATGGTCAGTAAAACAGACTTTTTAAAATCAATTCAAATATTAACCATTGATCAGAGAAAAAACAAAAAGATTTATGAGTTAATGTTTGGACGGTCAAGGTTTTATCACCATATGAAAAACTATTGATGAATATCCAGTTTATTGTGAAAGTAAAATACTTGATTTTTGATTCAAGAAACTGAAAAAAAGAAGCAAAAATATTTCTTTACATATGAAAAAGTAAGAAGGTTCATGAGTTCACGTTCTGACGTGTGTCAGTGTGTGAATGTTGGAATCGGACAATTAACGTTTGGACAAGGAACACGATTGAAAATACATGACTGTGAGTGTTTTTCTGAACATTTGGAGTTAAGAATACACAAGATGACTTTAATAATGCAAACAATGTAAATGATGTAAAACATGAATTTATAAATGTAAAACACAACTTTAGTCATTTTAAAGCGTACTGTTAATACAAAAACTGACATCAATTATGGAAAAGACACCTTTGACAAAGTAAAATGAACTAATGTAAGACATAACTTAAATTCACAAAATATTACTATCAATTTAAAATATGACTGTAAATGTAAAATATGACTTTATTGATGTAAAATAGAACTTTATTAGTGTAAAGAGTGACTTAATTTGTGCAAAATAGGTCTTATTCACTGAAAAACAGAAAAAACTGTTCAACTGAAGGAATGTTTGATAGAAAAACCTTTAATAGTTCAAACATTGTTTCATTAATGTGAAGATGCTGTTACCAATCAATAATTTCAGATCAGTTTTTGTTTTCAACCATAAATGTGGGGAGTTTTTCTACTCTCTTCTCAAACTGTGTGACTCAATCTGGAATCCAGAAGCTCCAATTTGGACCAGGAACCAAACTGGTTATCAGTGATGGTCAGTAAAACAGACTTTTTAATCAATTCAAACATTCACAATTGATCAAGGGAAAAAAACAAAAACAAGAAGATTTCTTAGTTAATTATGTTTGGACTCCAAAGGGTTAATAAAATGTAAGTTTTTACATTTGAAAAACTTTAGAGATCAACTTCCATTTTGATGTAAAAGTAAAGTATTTGGAATTTAAAACATAGAAAGGGTAAAATACTTCAAGTGTGTGAATGTCGGAACCGGATGATTCATGTTTAGACAGGTGTGAGCATTTCTCTGAACATTTGGATTTATTATTGCAAAACATAAATTTAATAATATAAAACACGGCACTTGATGCAAAACATGGCTTGGTTGATGTAAAAAAATGACTATATTTAAATTTATATTTTCCGAACATTACATTGTTAATGTAAAAAAAAACTAGTCATGTAAAAAATAAATAAATCTATAAAATGGGACAGTTTATGTAAAACATTAATTTTGTATAGCAAAGTTTCATTATAAATATAAAACATTAATTCAGTCATGAAAAATATGACTTTACTCATGCAACATACCTAATAATGGAAAACAATTTCAAACATGACTTAAATAATGCAAAATATGACTTTTTAATGTAAAACAGTTGCATTTATGCAAAATACTTAATTCATGCAAAATTTGAGTTATATAAAGCAATAATGGTTTTAAAATGTGACTTATTTACTGCAAATAGCGACTTTTTAATATAAAACATAATTAATTTAATGTACAATATTGCTTGGTTCTTTGAACTGATTGTTCCTAGTACTGGTTCTGGGTTCTGTCGTCCAGCTGATGGTTTTCATATGTTCTGTTGTGTTTTTGTGGTTTCCAGGGGACCAGTACCAACCGTCCTTTTACAAGCTGAAACATGGAAACACCAGCGCATGTCTGGCCACAGGTTTCAGCAGATTCCACCAACTTCAGAACAACACATTGTTCAACCAATCTGAAGCAGTCCTGATCTCTCAGGACTCGCTCTTTAACCAGGTGGCCTTCATGGACCAGGACGCGGATGGGGAAACCAGCTGTCCTGAAGGTGCGCACAAATAATTTGTAGCTGCAAAGTCAATCTTTTGAATTCTGTCGATAACAATAGTCGCCGTGTGTTTCAGATAAGAATGAAGGAGCTGTTCGCTGCGACGATGCTCTGCAGCCCGGTTCGTAGAACTCTGACTGCTCTAAGTGTGCGGATCCCCGTCTTCAGGACAGTCAATCTTTTCAATGTTGTTGTCCACAGACCCGCTGGTGAACTTGGTGTCTCTGATGGTCACAGGACTTCGTGTGCTCCTCCTGAAGACAATGATCTTCAATATCCTGATGACTCTTCGTCTGCGTATCAGTCAGTGTGAGTAGAAGATCAGCAGATAACCCGAACCCAACGTGTCATCAATGTTCTCGGTGTCTTATCAGCTGAAAATGGTCTCCTTTATCTTGTAGAACATCAGCCGAACCTCAGAGCTGGGTCTGACGGTCACACGTGATGTGTATAATTCCTTCTCTTACTGCTGATGTAAATATTTCAGTTGTGATTGTAAAATTTGAGCTTTATTCAGTAAAAATGTGATGAAATAAAACCAGTTACACATCTCATATCTCCACGCTCGTTCTTTTAACATCACCATTATCAGAATTCTGACCTGAAGGAACTTATGAAATGATGCATTTTTCCACATTATGTTGAGAAGTCTTGACTTCTCAACATAATGACATCAAATTATTATCTCTCTCCCATCTTTCTTGTTGTTCTTTTGAATCTAGACCAGGACCTGGACAAGGACCAGCAGCATCTGATCTTTTTGTAATAAAATTAAAACAAAAACTATGACATCAGGTTAGGATGTTTAGGAAACATTATGTGAAGTTTTAAAAGTTATTAATCATGTAAAACTGGGTTTAAAATGGAGAAAGACTTCTTGAAAATGCATCATGTGACCAGAGGAGGAGACATCAGATCCAGTCTTAATGTGGATCTTCAGATACTTGTCTGTTGACTTTGACCAAAATTCATGTCATAATGCTGAACGCTGCCTTGCCAAGCTAGCCTAGCCAAACATAGCCCAACCAGCATGTGTCACACAGAAGCAGCTGTCATCAGAAAAGAGACAAAAGGATATGCAGAGCTGACCAAAGAGGAAGTAAAGAAACCCACTAATTAAAAGATGTGACACCATGAAGGAAGTAAAACAGGTGGCAGGTTACTGCATTAATGCTGTGGTTGTTGCTAACTGCTAGCTGGCCTCTGTTTTTGTTTATGTGTATTGCAGTTGAGTGATAATGGAATACAAATGTTTCTTCTGTGGCTGGTCAAAAATAGAAAATATAACAATAGAAAAGGGTTTCAAGAGCCAGCAAGGCAGGGAAAAGTGCCCTGTTGAGCTCAGCAAGGGCCTCGCATTGACCAGTAGAGCAGGCAAGGTCAGCATCAGCCCCTGGGCTTAATGGTCACCAGTACACGTACTTTAAAAACACTCCTGAAGTCCTCAGATACCTGTGGAAGCTGATGTAGATGGCATAGCAGAGAGGTTCCATACCTAAGACAGGACCCTAAACCAAAGGGGTGTGACTAGAGTTTAAACCTGCCAAATGAAGCATTTAATGAAGCAGATTCCAGCAGTTCTAAAGCGGATCACTACGAAGCTGTGGTGTTTCCAGCTGGGGTTGTTGCCTCGAATAATGCGGCCAATAACCATGTACGAGGTTTCGCTGTCTCATGCCTGGAAAGGTCAGTGACCTCGTGTGAGGAAATGGCTCGGCTACCAAAAATGCTTGAGCAGCATTGATGATGGAGCGCTTTCGCTGCCACTCTCAAGCTTGGTGGAAGAATTCAAAAGTGCCACTGAGGCTGGTCGTGACCCTCACAGATTCACAGCCCCCATGGTGTGAAGAGTTGTTCCTGGTCTTAACACAGGGATAAAATGGACTCCACTGGCAGCTGTGACAGGTTAAATGTACCCTCCGCCCGCCAGCCATGTCCACCACCACAGAGGAGCAAGCTCAACATCAAAGCTACTTTGGGAAATTGGATTTAAGGGGAAAAACAAACAGGAGAACAATAAAACACCTGACTGAGACAGATGAAAGGAGCAGTTGTGGCCTGTGGCTGGAACGGAAGGAAGCTAGTTGTCCGCTAATCACAAAACAGACACCCAGTCTTGATCAAGCTGTCATGGGCCTGCCTCAGCTGAGGGTGCCTTGTGATAAATGGCCAAAACGGCTTATGATACATCTTTACCCAGTAGATGTCACCAAGGAACCCTCCCCCATTCTTCCTAAGGAACCTTTGTTAATGAGACAAATCATCTGTCTGTGCAGCAAACGATCTGGCTGATTGATCACATCAATGCAGCTAAATGTTTCGTTTATATGGGCAGTTTGTAGTTGGTGGGACCAAATCACACGATATGATATGAAGAGAAAAAAAAAGCTAAATGGAAAAACAGCCGATCCTTCTATCTGGCTTGTTTTAAGTTCTACTAAACTTTATTTGAACCCTGGACGAGCGATTCAAGTTTCCAACTTAATATAAGAATCAAATAAAGAACGAAATAAAAGGGAGCCCCAAAATAGAGTATGACAATTTATGCCTTGGTGACACTAGAACAGCTAATCGCTAGTGTTAGCCACCATGGACGGCCAGCGTTTCCCTCAGTGCTCAGTGTTTCCTGTCCGTCACCCTGTCCATGTCAGTAACGTCTTGAAGATTGCTACGTAGCGGAGGCGACTTTAGCCAAGGTTTTCCCTTCGGATTGTTGGCGGCAGCAGATGTGTGTTGTTGCTCCCACAGGTCAGCAGAGGAAGTGTGTGTGCACCAAACACTGGTGTACGGGGACCCTGACCCCTGGTGTACGGGGACCCTGACCCCTGGTGTACGGGGACCCTGACCCCTGGTGTACGGGGACGCTGACCCCTGGTGTACGGGGACGCTGACCCCTGGTGTACGGGGACGCTGACCC
The DNA here is from genome assembly GCF_003711565.1 of Takifugu flavidus. NCBI lineage: Eukaryota > Metazoa > Chordata > Actinopteri > Tetraodontiformes > Tetraodontidae > Takifugu > Takifugu flavidus. The sequence goes on along the minus strand of NC_079534.1, from coordinate 5,433,476 downwards.
CTGGTGTACGGGGACCCTGAACGCTGGTGTACGGGGACGCTGACCCCTGGTGTACGGGGACCCTGACCCCTGGTGTACGGGGACGCTGACCTGTGGTGTACGGGGACCCTGAACGCTGGTGTACGGGACGCTGACCCCTGGTGTACGGGGACGCTGACCCCTGGTGTACGGGGACCCTGACCCCTGGTGTACGGGGACCCTGACCCCTGGTGTACGGGGACCCTGAACACTGGTGTACGGGGACCCTGAACCCTGGTGTACGGGGACCCTGAACGCTGGTGTACGGGGACCCTGAACGCTGGTGTACGGGGACCCTGAACGCTGGTGTACGGGGACCCTGACCCTGGTGTACGGGGACCCTGAACGCTGGTGTACAGGGACGCTGACCCCTGGTGTACGGGGACCCTGAACGCTGGTGTACGGGGACGCTGACCCCTGGTGTACGGGGACCCTGACCCTGGTGTACGGGGACCCTGAACGCTGGTGTACGGGGACCCTGAACGCTGGTGTCGGGGACCCTGAACACTGGTGTACGGGGACCCTGACCCCTGGTGTACGGGGACCCTGACCCCTGGTGTACGGGGACTGACCCCTGGTGTACGGGGACCCTGACCCCTGGTGTACGGGGACGCTGACCCCTGGTGTACGGGGACCCTGACTCCTGGTGTACGGGGACGCTGACCCCTGGTGTACGGGGACCCTGAACGCTGGTGTACGGGGACCCTGAACGCTGGTGTACGGGGACCCTGAACACTGGTGTACGGGGACGCTGACCCCTGGTGTACGGGGACCTGACCCCTGGTGTACGGGGACCCTGAACACTGGTGTACGGGGACCCTGACCCCTGGTGTACGGGGACGCTGAACGCTGGTGTGCGGGGACCCTGAACGCTGGTGTACGGGGACCCTGAACGCTGGTGTACGGGGACGCTGAACGCTGGTGTACGGGGACCTGACCCCTGGTGTACGGGGACGCTGAACGCTGGTGTACGGGGACGCTGAACGCTGGTGTACGGGGACCCTGAACGCTGGTGTACGGGGACGCTGAACGCTGGTGTACGGGGACCCTGACCCCTGGTGTACGGGGACCCTGAACGCTGGTGTACGGGGACCCTGACCCCTGGTGTACGGGGATGGTGAACGCTGGTGTACGGGGACGCTGAACGCTGGTGTACGGGGACCTGAACGCTGGTGTACGGGGATGCTGAACGCTGGTGTACGGGGACCCTGACCCCTGGTGTACGGGGACGCTGAACGCTGGTGTACGGGGACGCTGAACGCTGGTGTACGGGGACCCTGAACGCTGGTGTACGGGGACGCTGAACGCTGGTGTACGGGGACCCTGAACGCTGGTGTGCGGGGACCCTGAACGCTGGTGTGCGGGGACGCTGAACGCTGGTGTGCGGGGACGCTGAACGCTGGTGTGCGGGGACCCTGAACACTGGTGTACGGGGACCCTGACCCCTGGTGTACGGGACCCTGAACGCTGGTGTACGGGGACCCTGAACGCTGGTGTACGGGGACCCTGAACGCTGGTGTACGGGGACGGGGGACCCTGAGAAAACTGTAGAACGACCAGATTTCACAACTCCATTTCTTCTAAAAGGTCACATGACCGTGCGGATGTAACCACTTTCACTCATGCACCTGAAGGGTCAGAAGTGGGTCAGAAGTGGTCAGAAGTGGGTCAGAAGCGTCCAGAACTAAGCTGGCATTGAACCCTAACAATGAATTTGATTGCAAGTGCTGTGAAATCTGGCTTTATCTTGTTCTGAATCGTGGGTCTCTGGAGGCGTTTGTTGCTCTCACCTGATTGGCTGCTGCTACTGGAAAAATCTTCTGTCTCGCCGTTTCCACAGGAAGTGGTCACTCGATGATGACGTCACAAGCGAAGGTTGGTGTGGTTTCTGCCTCAATGCCTGCTGGGACAGGATGTGTGTGTGTGTGTGTGTGTGTGTGTGTGTGTGTGGTGTGTGTGTTGTGTGTGAGAGAGAGAGGAGAGAGAAAATGGAGGTCAGGAGAAGATCGTCAGGTGTGTAAAATAGATCAGAGGTCTGAACGTAGCTCGGATGTGGGTGACGACAGGTGGACCAGCAGGCACCTGCTCAGCGTCCCAGAACCTCAGGATCCTGGTTCCTGGTCCAACACAAGGCTCCAGAATCCTTATCGAGTCGAAGACAGTTTGGAAAACTGTAAAGATGTTTCTCCAACAAAAATGTGAAGGTTTGGTTGATAACCTCAGATTGTTTCAACTTTAGATTTAAAAGGGGAAAACTGTGACCTTGTGTGACCTTCTGAGCAGCTTCACTGCTGATGGAAAATGTCGGTCTGCTTGTTTGTGCAGCTTCAGTATTGACAGGAAGTCAGACGGTTGCAAAGAAAGCTTTGAGGTTAGAAGTCGACAAACATCCTTTTAAAACCACAGAAACTTTCCAACCAGCACGTAAAAAACGAGCGAAGGTTCGATGCTTGTGACATTTACTGCAGAAGATCAGAGACACAAAAGTTGCTGTCAAATGTAAAGTTTAATCAGAAGCTAACTGGGCTCAAACGCTAACGCTAACGCTAACGCTCAACAACCCAGGAAAAATGAAGCAAATGAAAAGATTTCTTTGGTACAAATGAGAAGATCACACGAGACATTCACCAGCTCATCACATGAATGAATGAATAGATGAATGGATGATGGATGGATGGATGGATGAATGAATGAATGAATGACTGGATGATGGATGAATACTGGATGGAAGGAGGGAGGGAGGGATGAATGATGGATGGAAGGAGGGAGGGAGGGTAATGAATGAATGAATGATTGGATGGATGGATGGATGAATAAATGACTGGATGAAGGAGGAGGGAGGATGAATGAAAGAATGATTGGATGGATGGATGGATGAATGAATGACTGGATGGAAGGCGGGAGGGATGGATGGATGAATAAATGACTGGATGGATGGATGGATGGATGAATGATGACTGGATGGAAGAGGGGAGAGGGAGGGAGGGATGAATGGATGAATAAATGACTGGATGGAAGGAGGGAGGGATGGATGGATGAATAATGATTGGATGGAGGAGGGAGTGAGGGAGGGATGGATGGATAAATGAATGTTGAATGACTGACTGGATGAATGAATGAATGAATGACTGGATGGATGGTGGGTGAATATGAGACCAGTAACAAAATAAAAACCTCTAGAAATCCAAAAATATAGATTGAAATAATTAAACTAATGAAACCTGAAACCCTGACAAATACTATACAGACATTATCCACTCCCAGCTCCTCCCCCTGACCCCTGACCCTTGACCCCAGAACAGGACAAAAAGACAAGGTCCTCACTTTTATTGCAAAATACATATTTAAATTCTATTTTTCTGATGATTAACATTTTAATTAAATGACAAATTCATTTTAGATTTAAAATTCTCTGATTATTACTTTACAAGTAAAGTAATTTTACAACACGAAGAGAGTCGTGTCACCTGGAGGCAGCGCAATCGCTGGATCACTGTTACAACAGCGCCACCAAGTGGCCATCATGAACTTTACAAAAGACTATTTTTAAAAACATTTGGCGTGTTATTTTAATTAGGTGCAATATTAAAATTGTATATCTATGACAATACAGCTGATGTGAACTTTGCTTGAAAACATAGTTTATGTTTGGAGGTGTGTCTGCAGGTCTGCTCCGGCTTCCCCATCGGAAACTGCTGCAAGACAAATAAATAATTGTTGATTCCATTTACGATGTTTGTGCAGGTATGTGTCGCCCTCTAGTGTAAAAGAGTCTCTCATCAGGTCTCAAGATGAAGAAAACTTTGTCATCACGTCTCCTGACAGAAGAGACGCTGTGTGTCGCCCTCTAGCGGCCGCTGCTCAGTGTGGCCTTACTGTGGGGTGTTTAGTGCGCACGAGTGCGCACTTCTGCTTCCTTCCTGTCACTGTGGGCCTCAGAGCACAGTAGTACACTGCAGAGTCTGACGGCTGAAGCTCCTGGATCTTCAGAGGAGCTGATTTCATGGTGGGGTTCAGTGTGAGGAAAATCTCTCCTTAAACTCATCTTCTGTTTTCCCCTCATCACCTTTGAACCTCCTCAGGATGAACTGGGGTCTGCTGGTCCCATCCTGTTTGTACCAGAACAAATATGGGGATGGGGTCGGTGGTCTGAAAAGTACAGTCCAGTGTAACAGTGTCTCCTTCAGCAGCAGCAACAACATCTTCTGGTGGCTGCATCACTTTGTCTTCTCCTCGACACTCTGATGAAGAAGAACATGCAGGAATCACTCAAGATGATCCACTGAGTGGCTCAAAGAGTTTCCACATCTGACACACACAGTTCTGGCCTCTAATGTGGGCATGGCAGCGTGTGTTTGTCTGGTACCTACCAAAGCAAAGAGCAGCCAGAAGAATCCACAGCCAAGGTTCCATCTCTGCAAGAAGCTCCAAAGCAGCAGGAGAAACTGTCTGATGTTCAACATTCGGTGGTGGCCTTGTTCTCTTCTGGCAGCTCTTTCTGCTCTCAGCATGGTTAGACACAGAGGAGCACACCTCCTCCTGGGTCATGTGGCCCTCTAGTGTAAAAGAGTCTCTCATCAGTTCTCAAGATGAGAAAACTTTGTCATCACGTCTCCTGACAGAAAGAGACGCTGTGTATCGCCCTCTAGCGGCCGCTGCTCAGTGTGGCCTTACTGTGGAGGTTTTAGTGCGCACTTCTGCTGCTTCCTGTCACTGTGGGCCTCAGAGCACAGTAGTACACTGCAGAGTCTGACAGCTGAAGCTCCTGGATCTTCAGAGGAGCTGATTTCATGGTGGGGTTCAGTGTGGAGGAAAATCTCTCCTTAAACTCATCTTCTTTTTCTTCCCCTTATCGAAGGTGAACCTGCTCAGGATGAACTGGGTCTTGCTGGTCCCTCCTGTTTTGTACCACCAGAGATGTAATCACTTGTGGCTGTGCTGGTGTAGTGACAGTCCAGTGTGACTGTCTGGTCTTCTGCCTGCCATCCTCCTCTGCTTTTTGGTTGCAGCACAGTGTCTTTTTGGTTCTGCACTCTGGAAAACAGACAGGCATGAAGTGTCTCTCAGGGAATCGTACTCACATCCCTCTGGTGTGACAGACAGAGTTGTGTGTTCATACCAGCCCACAGAGTTTGCCATCCACAGTGAGACGACAGAGGAGTCATGTTGAGGAACGGTGAGCTCCAGCCACAATGAGAGCTTCTGTGATGTCTCCGTGTAGTCTTCTTCAGACCTCAGACGGGTTTGAGAAGGAGGAGCCTGACCAGAGGAACTGAGCTCCATCACAAGCTTCTACTGACAGCTTCACATCCTCCAACTCACTCATTATTTCTACTGTCTCTAGATGGAGACCTCGACTGTAAAACAAGACTACTTGAGAGTTTCCAGCACAGGAGCATCAAAACGTCACAACCAAACACAGATGAAATCCCTTCCTGATCTGATTCAGAGGTCTGTTTGCATCTCACAGCTGTGGTGCCAGATTAGGGTTCCCTCTACTGAGGGTTAGGAGACGGTGGTCGACAGGTCCTGGAGGCCTATGGATCCTGGAGGAGTACAAGTCCTGGAGGCCTAAATATCCTGGAGGCCTAACGGGACTGGAGGAGTACCGGTCCTGATGGCTACAGGTCCTGGAGGTCTACGGGTCCTGGAGGCCTATGGGTCCTGGAGGAGTACAAGTCCAGGAGGTCTACAGGTCCTGGAGGTCTCCAGGTCCTGGAGGCCTATGGGTCCTGGAGGAGTACAGGTCCTGGGGGTCTACATGTCCTGTAGGCCTACAGGTCCTGGAGGCCTACGTGTCTTGGAGGAGCACTGGTCCTGGATGCTACGGTCCTGGAGGCCTACGGATCCTGGTTGAGTAAAGGTCCTGGAGTTCTTCAGGTCCTGGAGGTCTACAGGTCTCGGAGGTCAAAGAGTCAGGTGTACAGGTTCAATAACTAAAAGGAATGAGCAGAAGCTGATTGATTTTTTTCTTTACGTTTTTAAAAAAAGTGAATTTAATGGATTCCTCCGTGAACCATCACCTTATCGTGGTGGAGGAGTTTGCATACCCTAATGAGCCTGGGAGCTATGCTGTCCAGGGCGGCTTGCCCCTGGTAGGGTCTCCCAAGCAGATTGGTCCTAGTGAAGGGTCAGACAGAATGGTTCATAAGACCCATCTGGTACATCCAAAAGGGAAGCCGCGTACCCGGCTCGGAGGTTACCGGGGCCCTGACCCGGAGCCAGACTGGGGCTGGGGCTCGATGGCGAGCGCTTGGTGGTCAGTTTCTACGTCCATGGGGCCCGGCCGGGCCCGCCTGAGCTACCTACGTGGATACTCCTGTCTCCAGTGACCCACCACCCGCAGGACAAGCATGAAGGGTCCGGTGCAGTGTGGATTGGGGTAGAACCAAGGCGGAGGCCTTGGTGTCTGATCCCGGTGATGGAAATTGGCTTTTGAAACATGGAACATCACCTCTCTGGCTTGGAAAGAGCTGGAGCTTGTGGGGGAGGTTGACGCTACTGACTAGATATGGTCGGTCTCACCTCCACACATAGTGTTGGCTCAGGAACCCAAGTCCTTGAGGGGGGTTGGACACTCTTCTATGCTTGAGTTGCTCAGGGTGAGAGATGGAGAGCGGGGGTGGGCTTTTTCCTTGCCCCCAGACTCTCTAGTTTGACGTTGGGGTTCTCGCAGTTGAGCGAAAGGGTTGCTTACCTGCGCCTTCGGATCGGGGAACAGGTTCTGACTGTTGTTTGTGCGTATGCACCAAACAATAGTTCAGTACCCGCCCTTTTTGGAGGATCTAGGACGGACGCTGGGCGCTTAACTGATCTGTCATGGTGAAGAAGGAGCTGAGCCGGAAGGCAAAGCTCTCGATTTACCAGTCGATCTACGTTCCAGTCCTCACCTATGGCCAAACGTTGGGTGATGACCGAAAGAACGAGATCGCGGATACAAGCGGCTGAATTGAGTTTCCTCCCCAGGGAGGCCAGGCTCAGCCTAAGAGATCGGGTGAGAAGCTCAGACATCCGGGAGGATAGAGACTCGTGTAGAGCGAGCTGCTTCGCCACATCGATAGGAGTCAGTTTGGGTCAGCTCGGGCATCTGGCTAGGATGCCTTCCGGACGCCTCCCTTTAGAGGTGTTCCTTCCGGACATGTCCCACTGGAGAGGCGGCCTCGTGGCCGGCCAGGACTAGTGGAGAGATTACATCTCTCACCTGGCTTGGGAGCGGTTGGGGTTCCCCCAGAGGAGCTGATGGAAGTGGCCGGGGAGAGGGCTGTCTGGGCACCCCTCCTGAAGCTGCTGCCCCTCGCGATCCGGATCCGGATAAGTGGCAGAAAACGAAACGAAACAAAATTTAATGGAATCAATAATACAGAATGATACAATTTGTGTGTTTTTTCAAATGAATCTAATAATTCAGATCTTTCAATCAAATCAAATCTGAGTCAGATCGTTCGTCTCTTAACATTTTTAAAGCTTTATTAAACATTACCAGAGAAAGAGACACTTCCAACTCATCACTACATCGTCCCATAATTTGACACCCAAAAGTCACACATCCGTGTTCAACATTTGTTCCTCCATTAAAAAGAAATCATTTTTATCATTGTTCCGTTCGGTGCTTTCTAGTTGTGGCTTCCCACTCATTTTAACGATCATAACCTTTCCTAGAAACTAGAACTTTCTGTCTAAACTTGCTCAATTTCAACTTCATTCAAGTTCAGCTTAACGTGACAATTTTCCAAACACCACCAAAGCCCAGAAACGTTATTTTTATTTAGCGATAACTTATTGAGATCAAACCATGTTTTGAACGCCATCACGTCTCTTTGCCCTGGATTCAATCCCTGTTTCACATCATACCCAGAACAACTTGGCTTTGAATCATCTGGCAAACAAACAACCACTGCCAACCCACCAACACCCTCCCAACCTAATTTATGGCACTTGTTCTTACAGATGCAGATCTTCTGTCAGTGCCAAGGAACCTCTGACCTCTGGATGACCTCTGTTCCACCTGTGCACCATAAGGAATCACTGTTATGCTGTTGGACTACTCTCTGCTTGATGATCTCCCATGAGCCACCAGAACCACAGGTCTCTGTCTCTGCAGGAACCCGGCAATGTGGTGAGGAAATGTTGGAAGACAGGTGTTGTCATGGCATTGTTGACGCCCCCCTTCAACTCTGTCACCACCGTCCAATAGAAATACACACACAACTGCCCTGGAGAGTTTCCATCTCAACATTCAGATTCACCCAACCACCATTTTCCTTGTAGATCCAAATCCATCTGAAAACACACAGCTGAAAGTTGACAAATGTGAAGCAGCTTTATAACGGCATAAAAGACTGAAATATTTTTGGATCAAACTGAAAGAATTTTATTTATGGTCCTTTTAGTGCTTTCAGATGTCTAAAATGTGAGCGGAACCTGCGTGAGGTTCAGGTCCCACCAAACCAGCGTGGTGGTGGTGGATTGTGGGTCTGAAGCACGGTTCAGGTGGCTGCTCGCTGATGTGGAATTGTTGGCTGATCATGTGATCAGCACCTGTAACCAGTGTCTGATAAGGAACAGTGAACTTGTCTGTGATCGGTCAGATAGCTCTTGTCAGGTTTTTGTACAGCGTCTTCGTCTCTTTGTGTCTCCGTGGAACTCAAGAGCGCAGTAGTACACAGCCGAGTCTGCCAGCGTCACATCTGTAATGGTCAGTTACTTTCTGTTGCCCTGTGTTGCATCTGTATCTCTTATCAGGGATGTGTTCGCCTGTGTTGCTTCTTGCTCCTTTCCAGAGAATAAACTGGGGTGCCTCATAGTCAGACTGGTGTTTGTACCAGAACAGATAAACATCAGAATATGAAGTCTCATAGTTACATCTGAGCGTTACATCTTCTCCTTCTCTGCTGCTGATTCCATTTTCCATCCCTGGAACAGGGGAAATTTTCTGCCCCCATGTTGTTTCTGGAAAACACAGAAGACATGATGTCCGTCTGACGGTATGTTGGAAGAGCCACCGATATACGGAGCAATCTGGACAAAACACCTACCAAAGCAAAGAGCAGCCAGAAGAATCCACCGCAAGGTTCCATCTCTGCAAGAAGCTCCAAAGCAGCAGGAGAAACTGTCTGATGTTCAGCATTCGGTGGTGGCCTTGTTCTCTTCTGGCAGCTCTTTCTGCTCTCAGCATGGTTAGACACAGAGGACACACCTCCTCCTGGGTCATGTGGCCCTCTGGTGTGACGAAGGCTTCCAGAGCTGGGTGCTGTGTGTTGTAGACAGGTTGTGGGTTTCCTGTCACTCTGGGCCTCACAGCACAGTCGTACACAGCATAATCTGGAACTACAGCAGAGGACACCTGCAGATCCACTCGGTCTCTGGACTCGTTGGAGGAGAACTTTGGCCGTGATCTTAGAGTTGCTGCAGGTCAGCACACTGGCAGCAGCTTCTTGTAGCAGCTGGACTCTCCAAGTTTTGGAGTTTTTTCCATCTCAACAGGAGAGATTTTAGATGTCTGATGAGATGATTCATGTCAAAGAATGGTGAAAATGTGAGGACCGAGATTTCACGCCCTGTGGTGCCCCAGAAGAACTCACAACCTGAGGAAACACACATGAATTCTTTTCTTATTGCCAGAAAAGAGCTGAAGAAGTGAGGACGACTCATCTTCATCATGAAGTCTTCACGTTGGTGCCTCCGTGGAAGCTAATGGAGCTACAGAAATGACTGGTTCTCTGGTGTCTCTCATTCATGCATCAATAGTTCTACCACCACACCTTGTTTTGTCTTAACATCATTGCTCTTTCTTCTCTGATTTTAGTTGTTCATCTTTGTCAATATTGGGGATTGTTTTCACTCCTCTTCTTCACCACAATTGGAGACAATATAATTTCTTTACTGCATTAACTTGGTTTTATACTTTGCGTGAAAAAGCCATAAAATATTTATAATGAAAGAGAAACAACATAGTTCCTCTTCCTGTCTTGGAGCCTCTTCATCTTGCTCCAGGTTTGATTTCTCTCATCATTTTTAAAGATGAAGAAAACTTGTTCATCATCCATCTCCTGACAGGAGAGACGCTGTGTGTCGCCCTCTAGCGGGGCCCTGCTCAGTGTGGCCTTACTGTGGAGGTTTTAGTGCGCACTTCTGCTGCTTCCTGTCACTGTGGGCCTCAGAGCACAGTAGTACACTGCAGAGTCTGACAGCTGAAGCTCCTGGATCTTCAGAGGAGCTGATTTCATGGTGGGGTTCAGTGTGGAGGAAAATCTCTCCTTAAACTCATCTTCTGTTTTCCCCTGACCAAAGGTGACCTGCTCAGGATGAACTGGGGTCTGCTGGTCCCATCCTGTTTGTACCAGAACAAGTTTGGGGATGTGTCGGTGGTCTGAAAAGTACAGTCCAGTGTAACAGTGTCTCCTTCAGCAGCAACAACATCTTCTGGTGGCTGCATCACTTTGTCTTCTCCTCGACACTCTGATGAAGAAGAACATGCAGGAATCACTCAAGATGATCCACTGAGTGGCTCAAAGAGTTTCCACATCTGACACACACAGTTCTGGCCTCTAATGTGAGGCAGTGGCAGCGTGTGGTTGTCTGGTACCTACCAAAGCAAAGAGCAGCCAGAAGAATCCACAGCCAAGGTTCCATCTCTGCAAGAAGCTCCAAAGCAGCAGGAGAAACTGTCTGATGTTCAACATTCGGTGGTGGCCTTGTTCTCTTCCTGCAGCTCTTTCTGCTCTCAGCATGGTTAGACACAGAGGAGCACACCTCCTCCTGGGTCATGTGGCCCTCTAGTGTAAAAGAGTCTTCTCATCACGTCTCAACTTTGTCATCACATCTCCTGACAGGAAGAGACGCTGTGTGTTCGCCCTCTAGCGGCCGCTGCTCTGTGTGGCCTTACTGTGGAGGTTTTAGTGCGCACTTTGTGCTTCCTCTGTCACTGTGGGCCTCAGAGCACAGTAGTACACTGCAGAGTCTGACAGCTGAAGCTCCTGGATCTTCAGAGGAGCTGATTTCATGGTGGGGTTCAGTGTGGAGGAAAATCTCTCCTCAAACTCATCTTCTGTTTTCCCCTTACCGAAGGTGAACCTGCTCAGGATGAACTGGGGTCTGCTGGTCCCATCCTGTTTGTACCAGAAGATGTAGACGTCTGTGGCTGTGCTGGTGTAGTGACAGTCCAGTGTGACTGTCTGGTCTTCTGCTGCCATCTCCTCTGCTTTTGGTTGCAGCACAGTGTCTTTTTGGGTTCTGCACTCTGGAAAACAGACAGCATGAAGGTGCTCTCAGGGAATTGTACTCACATCCCTCTGGTGGGACAGACAGAGTTGTGTTCATACCAGCCCACAGAGTTGCCATCCACAGTGAGACGAACAGAGGAGTCATGTTGAGGAACGGTGAGCTCCAGCCACAATGAAGAGCTCTGTGATGTCTCCGTGTAGTCTTCTTCAGACCTCAGACGGGTTTGAGAAGGAGGAGCCTGACCAGAGGAACTGAGCTCCATCACAAGCTTCTACTGACAGCTTCACATCCTCCAACTCACTCATTATTTCTACTGTCTCTAGATGGAGACCTTGACTGTAAAAACAAGGACTACCTGAGAGTTACCAGCACAGGAGCATCAAAACGTCACAACCAAACACAGATGAAATCCCTTTCCTGATCTGATTCAGAAGGTCTGTTTGCATCTCACAGCTCTGGTGCCTGTGAGGAAGCAGCTGGTGGCGCTCTTCAGAACAGAGGAGCTCAGCAGGAAGAAGCAGAGCTGTAGAACCAGAGCATTGAGGACTACAAGTGGAGCAAGGGGGAGTAGATGGAAGAAACCTGTCCCACAGATCATCAACAGGAGGCCTGGAGGCCCCAACGGCAGCAACAGTGACCAGTGTGGTGTGTTTTGAAGACGCGTGGCTGCCCTCGGACTGCCTGCACCACAGTGTGTCCTTGCCAAGCTTCAGGACAGAGATGTTCTGAGGGTGAGAAGGCAGGAGGGCCTCGGCCAACATGTGAATGAAGGAAGCTTCATTTGTGGACACGGCACATCTGCTGCACGCCTGAGCTTCAGCCTTTAGCCTTGCTCATGTGCTGCCATTGAACCAGAATCACAACCAGAACCAACTTCATTGCCAGGTAAGGTTGCACACACAAGAACTCTGTCTTGGGCTTTTGGTGCTTTGCATGGATTAAGAAATAGAATAATTCTAAGAACAAACCTGAGATAAATATGACCAGAGGACTGTTTCTGGAGTGCACGTGTGCAGCCTTAACGTGCAACAATCAGAAGAGTGGCTGTTGAGTCACTCCCAGTTATTCACTGACTGTAGGTACCATCGTCCAGAGGTTCCTAACCAACGCCTGTTTACACATGTGAGTAGAACATGAAGCACCAGATGAGGGATCCCTCTCCCTGGGGGTTAGGGAAACGTGGTCTACAGGTCCTGGAGGCCTACGTGTCTTGGAGGAGTACGGTCCTGGATGTCTACAGGTCCTGGAGGTCCACAGGTCCTGGAGGCCTATGGTCCTGGAGGCCTATGGGTCCTGGAGGAGTACAAGTCCAGGAGGTCTGCAGGTCCTGGAGGTCTACAGGTCCTGGAGGCCTACGGTCCTGGAGGTGTACAGGTCCTGGAGGAGTACAGGTCCTGGAGTTCTACAGGTCCTGGAGGTCTTCAGGTCTCGGAGGTCAAAGAGTCCTGCAGGTGTACAGGTTCAATAACTAAAAAGAATGAGCAGAAGCTGATTTATTATTTTTTCTTTATGTTTTTTATAAAAAGTGAATTTAAAGGACTCCTCTGTGAACCATCACCTTATCGTGGTGGAGGAGTTTGCGTACCCTAATGAGCCTGGGAGCTATGCTGTCCGGGGCAGTTTGCCCCTGGTAGGGTCTCCCAAGGCAGATTGGTCCTAGGTGAAGGGTCAGATAAAAATGGTTCATAAGACCCATCATGGTACATCCAAAAGGGAAGCAGTGTACCCGCCCGGAGGGTTACCGGGGCCCCACCCTGGAGCCAGGCCTGGGGCTGGGGCTCAATGGCGAGCGCCTGGTGGCCAGGCCTACGTCCATGGGGCCCGGCTGGGCCCAGTCCGAACCACCTACGTGGATACTCCTGTCTCCAGTGGACCCACCAACCGCAGGACGAGCATGAAGGGTCTGGTGCAGTGTGGACTGGGCGGCAGACCAAGGCGGAGGCCTTGGCGGTCCGATCCTCGGTGATGGAAATTGGCTTTTGGAACATGGAACGTCACCCCTCTGGCGTGGAAAGAGCTGGAGCTTGTGGGGGAGGTTGAGCGCTACTGACTAGATATGGTCGGCCTCACCTCCACGCATAGCGTCGGCTCAGGAACCCAAGTCCTTGAGGGGGGTTGGACACTTTTCTATGCTTGAGTTGCTCAGGGTGAGAGATGGAGAGTGGGGGTGGCCTTTTTCCTTGCCCCCAGACTCTCTAGTTCGACGTTGGGGTTCTCCGCGGTCGAGCGAAAGAGTTGCTTCCCTGCGCCTTCGGGTCGGGGAACGGGTTCTGACGAGATTGCGGATACAAGCGGCTGAAATGAGTTTCCTCCCCAGGGAGGCCGGGCTCAGAATAAGAGATAGGGTGAGAAGCTCGGACATCCGGGAGGGGCTCGGAGTAGAACCGCTGCTTCTCCACATTGAGAGGAGTCAGTTGGGGTCAGCTCGGGCATCTGGCTAGGATGCCTTCCAGACGCCTCCCTTTAGAGGTGTTTCAGACATGTCCCACTGGGAGGCGGCCTCGTGGCCGGCCCAGGACTAAGTGGAGAGATTACATCTCTCACCTGGCTTGGGAGCGGTTGGGGTTCCCCCAGAAGAGCTGATGGAAGTGGCCGGGGAGAGGGCTGTCTGGGCACCCTCCTGAAGCTGCTGCCCCCGCAACGCGGATCCGGATAATCCGGAGAAAATGAAAGGAAACTAAACTAAATATAATGGAATCCATAATACAGAATAATACAATTATTGTTTTGTGTTTTTTCAAATGAATCTAAGAATTCAGATCTTTCAATCAAATCAAATCTGAGTCATCATCGTTCTCTTTACATTTTTAAAGTTTTATTAAACATTACCAGAGAAAGAGACACTTCCAACTCATCACTAAGTCGTCCCATAATTTGACACTCAAAAGTCAGACACATCCGTGTTCAACATTAACGTCTAGGGGCAGTCAAAACCTCACCTGTCTGCCCACTCCAGCTAGAGGCAGGGGGGGGGGGGATGCCACTGTGGCTGAGGAGGAAACAGTTGGCCGCTAATTACTGGATAATTTCTGCTCTCAGCATGGTTGACACAGAGGAGCACACCTCCTCCTGGGTCATGTGGCCCTCTAGTGTGACGAAGGCTTCCAGGAGCTGGGTGCTGTGTTGTTGTAGACAGTTGTGGGTTTTCCTGTCACTCTGGGCCTCACAGCACAGTCGTACACACAGAATCTGGAACTGCAGCAGAGGACACTGCAGATCCACTCGGTCTCTGGACTCGTTGGAGGAGAACTTTGGCCGTGATCTTAGAGTTGCTGCAGGTCAGCACACTGGCAGCAGCTTCTTGTAGGAGCTGGACTTTCCAAGTTTTGGGAGTTTTTCCATCTCAACAGGAGAGATTTTAGATGTCTGTGATGAGATGATTCATGTCAAAGAATGGTGAAAATGTGAGGACCGAGATTTCAGCCCTGTGGTGCCCCAGAAGAACTCACAACCTGAGGAAACAACACATGAATTCTTTTCTTATTGCCAGAAAAAAAGCTGAAGAAGTGAGGACGACTCATCTTCATCATGAAGTCTTCACGTTGGTGCCTCCGTGGAAGCTAATGGAGCTACAGGAAATGACTGGTTCTCTGGTGTCTCATTCATGCATCAATAGTTCTATCACCAACCTTGTTTTGTCTTAACATCATTGCTCTTTCTTCTCTGATTTTAGTTGTTCATCTTTGTCAATATTGGGGATTGTTTTCACTCCTCTTCTTCACCACAATTGGAGACAATATAATTTCTTTACTGCCATTAACTTGGTTTTTATACTTTGCGTGAAAAAAGCCATAAAATATTTATAATGAAAGAGAATCAACATAGTTCCTCTCCTGTCTTGGAGGCCTCTTCATCTTTGCTCCAGGTTTGATTTCTCTCATCATTTTTAAAGATGAAGAAAACTTTGTCATCACGTCTCCTGACAGGAAGAGACGCTGTGTGTCGCCCTCTAGCGGCCGCTGCTCAGTGTGGCCTTACTGTGGAGGTTTTAGTGCGCACTTCTGCTGCTTCCTGTCACTGTGGGCCTCAGAGCACAGTAGTACACTGCAGAGTCTGACAGCTGAAGCCTCCTGGATCTTCAGAGGAACTGATTTCATGGTGGGGTTCAGTGTGGAGGAAAATCTCTCCTTAAACTCATCTTCTGTTTTCCCCTTATCACCTTGAACCTGCTCAGGATGAACTGGGGTCTGCTGGTCCCATCCTGTTGTACCAGAACAAGTTCGGGTTTGTGTCGGAGGTCTGAAAAGTACAGTCCAGTGTAACAGTGTCTCCTTCAGCAGCAACAACATCTTCTGGTGGCTGCATCACTTTGTCTTCTCCTCGACACTCTGATGAAGAAGAACATGCAGGAATCACTCAAGATGATCCACTGAGTGGCTCAAAGAGTTTCCACATCTGACACACACAGTTCTGGCCTCTAATGTGAGGCAGTGGCAGCGTGTGGTTGTCTGGTACCTACCAAAGCAAAGAGCAGCCAGAAGAATCCACAGCCAAGGTTCCATCTCTGCAAGAAGCTCCAAGCAGCAGGAGAAACTGTCTGATGTTCAACATTCGGTGGTGGCCTTGTTCTCTTCTGGCAGCTCTTTCTGCTCTCAGCATGGTTAGACACAGAGGAGCACACCTCCTCCTGGGTCATGTGGCCCTCTAGTGTAAAAGAGTCTCTCATCAGTTCTCAAGATGAAGAAAACTTTGTCATCACATCTCCTGACAGGAAGAGACGCTGTGTGTCGCCCTCTAGCGGCCGCTGCTCAGTGTGGCCTTACTGTGGAGGTTTTAGTGTGCACTTCTGCTGCTTCCTGTCACTGTGGGCCTCAGAGCACAGTAGTACACTGCAGAGTCTGACAGCTGAAGCTCCTGGATCTTCAGAGGAGCTGATTTCATGGTGGGGTTCAGTGTGGAGGAAAATCTCTCCTTAAACTCATCTTCTGTTTTCCCCTTATCACCTTGAACCTGCTCAGGATAAACTGGGGTCTGCTGGTCCCATCCTGTTTGTACCAGAAGATGTAGACGTCTGTGGCTGTGCTGGTGTAGTGACAGTCCAGTGTGACTGTCTGGTCTTCTGCTGCCATCTCCTCTGCTTTTGGTTGCAGCACAGTGTCTTTTTGGGTTCTGCACTCTGGAAAACAGACAGCATGAAGGTGCTCTCAGGGAATCGTACTCACATCCCTCTGGTGGGACAGACAGAGTTTGTGTTCATACCAGCCCACAGAGTTGCCATCCACAGTGAGACGAACAGAGGAGTCATGTTGAGGAACGGTGAGCTCCAGCCACAATGAAGAGCTCTGTGATGTCTCCGTGTAGTCTTCTTCAGACCTCAGACGGGTTTGAGAAGGAGGAGCCTGACCAGAGGAACTGAGCTCCATCACAAGCTTCTACTGACAGCTTCACATCCTCCAACTC
Source organism: Takifugu flavidus (assembly GCF_003711565.1). NCBI lineage: Eukaryota > Metazoa > Chordata > Actinopteri > Tetraodontiformes > Tetraodontidae > Takifugu > Takifugu flavidus. Next base: position 5,416,835 of record NC_079534.1, on the reverse strand, counting down.
ACTCATTATTTCTACTGTCTCTAGATGGAGACCTCGACTGTAAAAACAAGGACTACCTGAGAGTTACCAGCACAGGAGCATCAAAACGTCACAACCACACAGATGAAATCCCTTTCCTGATCTGATTCAGAAGGTCTGTTTGCATCTCACAGCTCTGGTGCCAGATGAGGTTCCCTCTACCTGGGGTGAGGGAGACGGTGGTCTACAGGTCCTGAGGCCTACGGATCCTGGAGGCTATGGGTCCTGGAGGCCTATGGGTCCTGGAGGAGTCAAGTCCAGGAGGTCTACAGTCCTGGAGGTCTACAGCCTGGAGGCCTATGGGTCCGGAGGAGTACAAGTCCTGGAGTCTACAGGTCCTGGAGGCCTATGGATCCTGGAGGAGTACAAGTCCTGGAGGTCTAAATATCCTGGAGGCCTAACGGGACTGGAGGAGTACCGGTCCTGGATGGCTACAGGTCCTGGAGGTCTACGGGTCCTGGAGGCCTATGGGTCCTGGAGGAGTACAAGTCCAGAGGTCTACAGGTCCTGGAGGTCTCCAGGTCCTGGAGGCCTATGGGTCCTGGAGGAGTACAGGTCCTGGGGGTCTACATGTCCTGTAGGCCTACAGGTCCTGGAGGCCTACGTGTCTTGGAGGAGCACTGGTCCTGGATGGCTACGGGTCCTGGAGGCCTACGGATCCTGGTTGAGTAAAGGTCCTGGAGTTCTTCAGGTCCTGGAGGTCTACAGGTCCTGGAGGTCTTCAGGTCTCGGAGGTCAAAGAGTCCTGCAGGTGTACAGGTTCAATAACTAAAAGGAATGAGCAGAAGCTGATTGATTATTTTTTCTTTATGTGTTTTAAAAAAAGTGAATTTAATGGATTCCTCCGTGAACCATCACCTTATCGTGGTGGAGGAGTTTGCGTACCCTAATGAGCCTGGGAGCTATGCTGTCCAGGGCGGCTTGCCCCTGGTAGGGTCTCCCAAGGCAGATTGGTCCTAGGTGAAGGGTCAGACAAAGAATGGTTCATAAGACCCATCATGGTACATCCAAAAGGGAAGCCGCGTACCCGGCTCGGAGGGTTACCGGGGCCCTGACCCGGAGCCAGGACTGGGGCTGGGGCTCGATGGCGAGCGCTTGGTGGTCAGTTCTACGTCCATGGGGCCCGCCGGGCCCAGCCTGAGCTACCTACGTGGATACTCCTGTCTCCAGTGGACCCACCACCCGCAGGACAAGCATGAAGGGTCCGGTGCAGTGTGGATTGGGCGGTAGACCAAGGCGGAGGCCTTGGCGGTCCGATCCTCGGTTATGGAAATTGGCTTTTGAAACATGGAACATCACCTCTCTGGCTTGGAAAGAGCTGGAGCTTGTGGGGGAGGTTGAGCGCTACTGACTAGCTATGGACGGCCTCACCTCCACACATAGTGTCGGCTCAGGAACCCAAGTCCTTGAGGGGGGTTGGACACTCTTCTACGCTGGAGTTGCTCAGGGTGAGAGACGGAGAGCGGGGGTGGGCTTTTTCCTTGCCCCCAGACTCTCTAGTTCGACGTTGGGGTTCTCGCAGTTGAGCGAAAGGGTTGCTTCCCTGCGCCTTCGGGTCGGGGAACGGGTTCTGACTGTTGTTTGTGCGTATTCACCAAACAATAGTTCAGAGTACCCGCCCTTTTTGGAGGATCTAGGACGGACGCTGGGCGCTTAACCGATCTGTCATGTGGTGAAGAAGGAGCTGAGCCGGAAGGCAAATCTCTCGATTTACTGGTCGATCTACATCCCAGTCCTCACCTATGGCCATCAACGTTGGGTTATGACTGAAAGAACGAGATCGCGGATACAAGCGGCTGAAATGAGTTCCTCCCCAGGGAGGCCGGGCTCAGCCTAAGAGACAGGGTGAGAAGCTCGGACATCCGGGAGGAGCTCGGAGTAGAACCGCTGCTTCTCCACATCGAGAGGAGTCAGTTGGGGTCAGCTCGGGCATCTGGCTAGGATGCCTTCCGGACGCCTCCCTTTAGAGGTGTTCTGGACATGTCCCACTGGGAGGCGGCCTCGTGGCCGGCCCAGGACTAAGTGGAGAGATTACATCTCTCACCTGGCTTCGGAGCGGCTGGGGGTTCCCCCGGAGGAGCTGATGGAAGTGGCCGGGGAGAGGGCTGTCTGGGCACCCTCCTGAAGCTGCTGCCCCCGCAACGCGGATCCGGATAAGGCGGAGAAAATGAAAGGAAACTAAACTAAATTTAATGGAATCCATAATACAGAATAATACAATTATTGTTTTGTGTTTTTTCAAATCAATCTAATAATTCGGATCTTTCAATCAAATCAAATCTGAGTCAAAATATTTCATATTTTCATAATATTTAAATAAGTTTTATTCAAAATTACCAGAGAAAGAGACTTCCAACTCATCACTAAATCGTCCCATAATTTGACACCCAAAAGTCAGACACATCCGTGTTCAACATTTGTTCCTCCATTACACGTCTTAAAAAGAAATCATTTTTATTCATCGTTTCTGTTCGGTGCTTTCTAGTTGTGGCTTCCAACTCATTTTACGATCAATAACCTTTCCTAGAAACTAGAAACTTTCTGTCTTAAACTTGCTCAATTTCAACTTCATTCAGGTTCAGCTTAACGTGACAATTTTCCAAACACCACCAAAGCCCAGAAACGTTATTTTTATTTAGCGATAACTTATTGAGATCAAACCATGTTTTGAACGCCATCACGTCTCTTTGCCCTGGATTCAATCCCTGTTTCACATCATACCCAGAACAACTTGGCTTTGAATCATCTGCAAACACAACAACCAACTGCCAACCCACCAACACCCTCCCAACCTATTTTATGGCACTTGTTCTTACAGATGCAGATCTTCTGTCAGTGCCAAGGAACCTCTGACCTCTGGATGACCTCTGTTCCACCTGTGCACCATAAGGAATCACTGTTATGCTGTTGGACTACTCTCTGCTTGATGATCTCCCATCAAGCCACCAGAGATCAGCAGGTCTCTGTCTCTGCAGGAACCCGGGCAGATGTGGTGAGGAAATGTTGGAAGACAGGTGGTTGTCATGGCACTGTTGACGCCCCCCTTCAACTCTGTCACCACCGTCCAATAAGAAATACACACAAACTGCCCTACCAACACGTATCCTCAAGGTGGAACAGAGTCGGATGACCAGGAGGTGGACCATCCAATTTCCGGAGCAGAAGTTGCCGAGGTAGTGAAACAGCTGCCCGGCGGAGGAGCTCTGGGAGCGGATGAGATCCACCCGGGGTATCTTAAGGCTCTGGATGTTGTAGGGCTGTCCTGGTTGACACGCCTCTGCAACATTACGTGGACATCAGGGGCAGTGCCCTTGGACTGGCAGACCGGGGTGGTGGTCCCTATTTTTAAGAGTGGGGACCAGAGGGTGTGTTCCAACTATAGGGGGATCACACTCCACAGCCTCCCTGGGAAAGTCTATGCCAGGGTGCTGGAAAAGAGGATTAGATCGATAGTCGAACCTCTGATCGAGGAGGAACAATGCGGGTTTCATCACGGTCGTGGATCTACGGATCACCTCTTTACCCTTGCTGGGGTGCTTGAGGGGAGTTGGGAGTTTGCCCAACCAGTCCACATGTGCTTTGTGGACTTGGAAAAGGCCTATGACCGGGTCCCCAGGAGCATCCTGTGGGGGGTGCTCCGGGAGTATGGAAGGTCCCTTGATAAGGGCCGTCCAGTCCCTGTACCCAAGGAGCAGGAGCTTGGTCCGGATAGCCGGTTGTAAGTCGGACTCGTTCCCAGTGAGGGTTGGACTCCGCCAGGGCTGCCCTTTGTCACCGGTTCTGTTCATAACTTTTATGGACAGAATTTCTAGGCGCAGCCATCATGGTGAAGAAGGAGCTGAGCCGGAAGGCAAAGCTCTCGATTTACCGGTCAATCTACATCCCAGTCCTCACCTATGGCCATCAACGCTGGGTGATGACCGAAAGAACGAGATCGCGGATACAATGAAATGAGTTTCCTCCCCAGGGAGGCCGGGCTCAGCGTTAGAGATAGGGTGAGAAGCTCGGACATCCGGGAGGGGCTCGGAGTAGAACCGCTGCTTCTCCACATCGAGAGGAGTCAGTTGGGGTCAGCTCGGGCATCTGGCTAGGATGCCTTCCAGACGCCTCCCTTTAGAGGTTGTCCGGACATGTCCCACTGGGAGGCGGCCTCGTGGCCGGCCCAGGACTAAGTGGAGAGATTACATCTCTCACCTGGCTTCGGAGCGGCTGGGGGTTCCCCCAGAGGAGCTGATGGAAGTGGCCGGGGAGAGGGCTGTCTGGGCACCCTCCTGAAGCTGCTGCCCCCGCGATCCGGATCCGGATAAGTGGCAGAAAACGAAATGAAAACACAAACTGCCCTGGAGAGTTTCACACTCTCAAGATTCACCCAAACCACCATTTTCCTTGTAGATCCAAAATCCATCTGAAAACACACAGCTGAAAGTCGACAAATGTGAAGCAGCTTTATAACGGCATAAAAGACTGAAATATTTTTGGATCAAACTGAAAGAATTTTATTTATGGTCCTTTTAGTGCTTTCAGATGTCTAAAATGTGAGCGGAACCTGCGTGAGGGTTCAGGTCCCACCAAACCAGCGTGGTGGTGGTGGATTGTGGGTCTGAAGCACGGTTCAGGTGGCTGCTCGCTGATGTGGAATTGTTGGCTGATCATGTGATCAGCACCTGTAACCAGTGTCTGATAAGGAACAGTGAACTTGTCTGTGATCGGTCAGATAGCTCTTGTCAGGTTTTTGTACAGCGTCTTCGTCTCTTTGTGTCTCCGTGGAACTCAAGAGCGCAGTAGTACACAGCCGAGTCTGCCAGCGTCACATCTGTAATGGTCAGTTCACTTTCTTGTTGCCCTGTGTTGCATCTGTATCTCTTATCAGGGATGTTTTCCTGGCCTGTGTAGCTTCTTGCTCCTTTCCAGAGAATAAACTGGGGTGCCTCATAGTCAGACTGGTGTTTGTACCAGAACAGACTAACATAAGAATCTGAAGTCTCATAGTTACATCTGAGCGTTACATCTTCTCCTTCTCTGCTGCTGATTCCATTTTTCATCCCTGGAACAGGGGAAATTTTCTGCCCCCATGTTGTTTCTGGAAAACACAGAAGACATGATGTCCGTCTGACGGTATGTTGGAAGAGCCACCGATATACGGAGCAATCTGGACAAAACACCTACCAAAGCAAAGAGCAGCCAGAAGAACCACAGCCAAGGTTCCATCTCTGCAAGAAGCTCCAAGCAGCAGGAGAACTGTCTGATGTTCAACATTCGGTGGTGGCCTTGTTCTCTTCTGGCAGCTCTTTCTGCTCTCAGCATGGTTAGACACAGAGGAGCACACCTCCTCCTGGGTCATGTGGCCCTCTGGTGTGACGAAGGCTTCCAGGAGCTGGGTGCTGTGTTTTGTAGACAGTTGTGGGTTTCCTGTCACTCTGGGCCTCACAGCACAGTCGTACACAGCAGAATCTGGAACTGCAGCAGAGGACACCTGCAGATCCACTCGGTCTCTGGACTCGTTGGAGGAGAACTTTGGCCGTGATCTTAGAGTTGCTGCAGGTCAGCAGCACTGGCAGCAGCTTCTTGTAGCAGCTGGACTCTCCAAGTTTTTGGGAGTTTTTCCATCTCAACAGGAGAGATTTTAGATGTCTGATGAGATGATTCATGTCAAAGAATGGTGAAATGTGAGGACCGAGATTTCAGCCCTGTGGTGCCCCAGAAGAACTCACAACCTGAGGAAACAACACATGAATTCTTTTCTTATTGCCAGAAAAAAAGCTGAGAAGTGAGACGACTCATCTTCATCATGAAGTCTTCACGTTGGTGCCTCCGTGGAAGCTAATGGAGCTACAGGAAATGACTGGTTCTCTGGTGTCTCATCATGCATCAATAGTTCTACACCCGCCAACCTTGTTTTGTCTTAACATCATTGCTCTTTCTTCTCTGTTTTAGTTGTTCATCTTTGTCAATATTGGGGATTGTTTTCACTCCTCTTCTTCACCAGAATTGGAGACAATATAATTTCTTTACTGCATTAACTTGGTTTTTATACTTTGCGTGAAAAAAGCCATTAAACATTTATAATGAAAGAGAATCAACATAGTTCCTCTTCCTGTCTTGGAGGCCTCTTCATCTTTGCTCCAGGTTTGATTTCTCTCATCATTTTTAAAGATGAAGAAAACTTTGTCATCACATCTCCTGACAGGAAGAGACGCTGTGTGTCGCCTCTAGCGGCCGCTGCTCAGTGTGGCCTTACTGTGGAGGTTTTAGTGCGCACTTCTGCTGCTTCCTGTCACGTGGGCCTCAGAGCACAGTAGTACACTGCAGAGTCTGACAGCTGAAGCTCCTGGATCTTCAGAGGAGCTGACATCTTATTGATTAAAGCAGAAATTCTCTGTGGATCTGAAGGTTTCTGCTTGGCCCGAAGAAGCAATTTAGGAAATTTGTTGTTTTCCTGTTTGTACCAGTACAAATTCGGGTTTGTGTAGGTGGTCTGAAAAGTACAGTCCAGTGTAACAGTGTCTCCTTCAGCAGCAACAACATCTTCTGGTGGCTGCATCACTTTGTCTTCTCCTCGACACTCTGATGAAGAAGAACATGCAGGAATCACTCAAGATGATCCACCGAGTGGCTCAAAGAGTTTCCACATCTGACGCACACAGTTCTGGCCTCTAATGTGAGGCAGTGGCAGCGTGTGGTTGTCTGGTACCTACCAAAGCAAAGAGCAGCCAGAAGAATCCACAGCCAAGGTTCCATCTCTGCAAGAAGCTCCAAAGCAGCAGGAGAAACTGTCTGATGTTCAACATTCGGTGGTGGCCTTGTTCTCTTCTGCAGCTCTTTCTGCTCTCAGCATGGTTAGACACAGAGGAGCACACCTCCTCCTGGGTCATGTGGCCCTCTAGTGTGACGAAGGCTTCCAGGAGCTGGGTGCTGTGTTGTTGTAGACAGGTTGTGGGTTTCCTGTCACTCTGGGCCTCACAGCACAGTCGTACACAGCAGAATCTGGAACTGCAGCAGAGGACACCTGCAGATCCACTCGGTCTCTGGACTCGTTGGAGGAGAACTTTGGCCGTGATCTTAGAGTTGCTGCAGGTCAGCACACTGGCAGCAGCTTCTTGTAGCAGCTGGACTCTCCAAAGTTTTGGGAGTTTTTCCATCTCAACAGGAGATTTTAGATGTCTGATGAGATGATTCATGTCAAAGAATGGTGAAAATGTGAGGACCGAGATTTCAGCCCTGTGGTGCCCCAGAAGAACTCACAACCTGAGGAAACAACACATGATTCTTTTCTTATTGCCAGAAAAAACTGAAGAAGTGAGGACGACTCATCTTCATCATGAAGTCTTCACGTTGGTGCCTCCGTGGAAGCTAATGGAGCTACAGGAAATGACTGGTTCTCTGGTGTCTCATTCATGCATCAATAGTTCTACCGCCAACCTTGTTTTGTCTTAACATCATTGCTCTTTCTTCTCTGATTTTAGTTGTTCATCTTTTGTCATATTGGGGATTGTTTTCACTCCTCTTCTTCACCAGAATTGGAGACAATATAATTTCTTTACTGCATTAACTTGGTTTTTATACTTTGCGTGAAAAAAGCCATTAAACATTTATAATGAAAGGAATCACATAGTTCCTCTTCGTCTTGGAGGCCTCTTCATCTTTGCTCCAGGTTTGATTTCTCTCATTATTTTTAAAGATGAAGAAAACTTTGTCATCACATCTCCTGACAGAAGAGACGCTGTGTGTCGCCCTCTAGCGGCCGCTGCTCAGTGTGGCCTTACTGTGGAGGTTTTAGTGCGCACTTCTGCTGCTTCCTGTCACTGTGGGCCTCAGAGCACAGTAGTACACACTGCAGAGTCTGACAGCTGAAGCTCCTGGATCTTCAGAGGAGCTGACATCTTATGATTAAGTCAGAAATTCTCTGTGGATCTGAAGGTTTCTGCTTGGCCCGAAGAAGCAATTTAGGAAATTTGTTGTTTTCCTGTTTGTACCAGTACAAATACGGGTTTGTGTCGGTGGTTTGAAAAGTACAGTCCAGTGTAACAGTGTCTCCTTCAGCAGCAACAACATCTTCTGTGGCTGCATCACTTTGTCTTCTCCTCGACACTCTGATGAAGAAGAACATGCAGGAATCACTCAAGATGATCCACTGAGTGGCTCAAAGATTTCCACATCTGACACACACAGTTCTGGCCTCTAATGTGAGGCAGTGGCAGCGTGTGGTTGTCTGGTACCTACCAAAGCAAAGAGCAGCCAGAAGAATCCACAGCCAAGGTTCCATCTCTGCAGAAGCTCCAAAGCAGCAGGAGAAACTGTCTGATGTTCAACATTCGGTGGTGGCCTTGTTCTCTTCTGGCAGCTCTTTCTGCTCTCAGCATGGTTAGACACAGAGGAGCACACCTCCTCCTGGTCATGTGGCCCTCTAGTGTAAAAGAGTCTCTCATCAGTTCTCAAGATGAAGAAAACTTTGCCATCACATCTCCTGACAGGAAGAGACGTTGTGTGTCGCCCTCTAGCGGCCGCTGCTCAGTGTGGCCTTACTGTGGAGGTTTTAGTGCGCACTTCTGCTGCTTCCTGTCACTGTGGGCCTCAGAGCACAGTAGTACACTGCAGAGTCTGACAGCTGAAGCTCCTGGATCTTCAGAGGAGCTGACTTCTTATTGATTAAAGCAGAAATTCTCTGTGGATCTGAAGGTTTCTGCTTGGCCCGAAGAAGCAAATTAGGAAAGTTGTTTTTTCCTGTTTGTACCAGAACAAATACAGGTTTGTGTCGGTGGTCTGAAAAGTACAGTCCAGTGTAACAGTGTCTCCTTCAGCAGCAACAACATCTTCTGGTGGCTGCATCACTTTGTCTTCTCCTCGACACTCTGATGAAAAGAACATGCAGGAATCACTCAAGATGATCCACTGAGTGGCTCAAAGAGTTTCCACATCTGACACACACAGTTCTGGCCTCTAATGTGAGGCAGTGGCAGCGTGTGGTGTCTGGTACCTACCAAAGCAAAGAGCAGCCAGAAGAATCCACAGCCAAGGTTCCATCTCTGCAAGAAGCTCCAAAGCAGCAGGAGAAACTGTCTGATGTTCAACATTCGGTGGTGGCCTTGTTCTCTTCTGGCAGCTCTTTCTGCTCTCAGCATGGTTAGACACAGAGGAGCACACCTCCTCCTGGGTCATGTGGCCCTCTGGTGTGACGAAGGCTTCCAGGAGCTGGGTGCTGTGTTGTTGTAGACAGGTTGTGGGTTTCCTGTCACTCTGGGCCTCACAGCACAGTCGTACACAGCAGAATCTGGAACTGCAGCAGAGGACACCTGCAGATCCACTCGGTCTCTGGACTCGTTGGAGGAGAACTTTGGCCGTGATCTTAGAGCCTCTGACCATGTGATAAGGTTACTTCCTGAGATATACAGGAGGAACTCTGGTGCTTCTCCTGGATATTGGTGATACCAGAAGAAATGATCAGGGCCAGATGCTTGATTGGAGTATTTGTAGGACAGAGTCAAGATTCAAGATTCAAGATTCAAGATTCAAGATTCAAGATGTACTTTTTTCATCCCCGTAGGGAAATTGAATTGTAGCAGCCTAACATGGAGGAATATAACTGTAGTCTCGGTTTTGTATTTGCAAAGTATAGAAATAGAATAAATAAAATACAAATAAGATACAAATATAGCATTATGAGCATATATACAGCATATATTATTAGCATATATATAATCTAATATATACATATTATAGGCATATATATAAGTATCGAATAAAATAGAATTAAAATGACAACATAAACCTTAAACAGTTGTTGTTATTGGCTGGGTTAGGATGAGTTATACAGTCTGATGGTGGACGGCAGGAAGGACTTCCTGTAGCGTTCCTTAGAGCAGCGAGGCTGCAGGAGTCTGCTGCTGGAGCTGCTCCTCAGTTTGTCCACTGTGTTATGGAGGGGGGGGGGGATTGTCCATGATTGTCCACAGTTTCAACACCATCCTGTCCCTCACCACCTCGTCCACGTTATCAAGTCTACAGCCAACAACAGACCTGCCTTTTTAATGAGTTTGTTGAGTCTGTTAGCATCCTTAGCTTAGCCTGCTCCCCAGCACACTACAGCACAGAAGATGGTGCTAGCCATGACAGGCTGGTAGAGCATGTGGAGCATCCTGCTGCAGACACTGAAGGACCTGAGTCTCCTGAGGAAGTAGAGGCTGCTCATGGCCTTCTTGTAGACAGCATTGGTGTCTACAAGAAGTGTCCACTCGCATCTGGACAAGGGGAGTGGCACAGCGAGAATCCTCTTTTTGGATTTCTCGAGTGCCTTCAACACGATCCAGCCCCTTGTCCTACAGGACAAGCTTCTACAGATGCGAGTGGACCCCTGCCTGGTTGCTTGGATCTCCACCTACCTCACCGACAGGCCGCAGTTCGTCAGGATGAAGGACATCACGTCTGACACTGTGGTCAGCAGCATCGGGGCTCCACAGGGGACTGTGCTGTCCCCCATCCTGTTCACTCTGTACACCTCGGACTTCTGTTACAACTCCGAAATGTGTCATATCCAGAAGTTCGCAGATGACACAGCCATCGTTGGATGTATCAGAGACGACGAAGAGGAGGAGTACCGGTGCCTGGTGAGGGACTTTGTTGCCTGGTGCCACAACAACAGCCTGCAGCTCAACACCTCCAAAACCAAAGAACTGGTCATTGACTTTGGGAGGGACCGACCGAGACCTAGACCAGTTCAGATAGGAACGGAGGAGGTGGAGGGCGTGCAGACCTACAAATATCTTGGGCTGTGGCTGGACAACAGGCTGGACTGGACAAGCAATACGAGGCAGCTGTACAAGAAGACCCAGAGCAGGATGTACTTCCTGAGGAGACTCAGATCCTTCAACATCTGCAGGAAACTCCTCTGGATGTTCTACCAGTCTGTGGTCGCCAGCGTCCTGTCCTACGCTGTGGTGTGCTGGGGGGGGAGTGTGACAAAAGCGGACCTCTCCAGGCTGGAGAAGCTGATCAGGCGGGCCAGCTCGGTGGTGGGGATGAAGCTGAAACCTCTGGCGACAGTGGCAGAGGAGAACTATTGACAAACTGCGGAGCATCATGGACAATGTCCGCCACCCTCTGCACACTGTCATCCACAGCCAGAGAAGCCTGATCAGCCAGAGGCTGCGCCTCCCCAAGTTCAGGACCAACAGACTGGGGAACTCATTCATCCCCCGAGCCATCAGGCTGTTCAGCTCCTCACTGGGGGGGAGGAGGGCCAACAGGAGAACTGGAACAACACTGCAATAACATAATACTGGGACATCCATTCATCCATTCATTCATCCATCCATTCATTCAGTTCATTCATCCATTCAGTTCATTTATTTACATTTTAATAGTTTCATATTTTATATTTATATTCTATTTTTAATTTATTCTATTTTATTTCTTATTTTACTCTATTTTTATTATCTTTAATAGGTTTTTATGGTGTGTAATGTTAGTGGGTAATTTTGTACAGTGCTGTACGTTTTTTTGGAGATGCTAATTTCCCTAATGGACCCCCCCTAAAGGGATCAATAAAGTACTCTGATTCTGATTCTGATTCTGTTTGTGGACCTCAGAGCGGCGTCTTTGAAACTGAGCACTTCTGTCTGGACTGCAGTCAGTTGTTCTCCACTGACTCCTACAGGAAGAGTTTGATCCGTTCCCATGGTGCCAAGAGGAACGAGCAGAGCGACAGTTGCTGCTGACTAATCATCCATACCTGTTAGAACGCTGAGCAACATCAGACAGAGAGCAGCGTAGAGCAGAGGCAGCATGGTGAACTAAAGGAACCTGTCTGCTCTGTGCTGGATCCAGCTCTGCTCAATGTTGCCCTTCTTCTCTCCTCTCCAGCTCAGTTACAAGTGAGCTCCTCCCTCAGTCTCTCCAGCTCCTCTCTCATCTGCCTTTTCCCTGTTGCTGCAGGTCAGCACACTGGCAGCAGCTTCTTGTAGCAGCTGGACTCTCCAAGTTTTGGGAGTTTTTCCATCTCAACAGAGAGATTTTAGATGTCTGATGAGATGATTCATGTCAAAGAATGGTGAAAATGTGAGGACCGAGATTTTCCTGTGGTGCCCCAGAAGACTCACAACCTGAGGAAAAACACATGAATTCTTTTCTTATTGCCAGAAAAAAAGCTGAAGAAGTGAGGACAGGCTCATCTTCATCATGAAGTCTTCACGTTGGTGCCTCCGTGGAAGCTAATGGAGCTACAGGAAATGACTGGTTCTCTGGTGTCTCATTCATGCATCAATAGTTCTACCACCAACCTTGTTTTGTCTTAACATCATTGCTCTTTCTTCTCTGATTTTAGTTGTTCATCTTTGTCAATATTGGGGATTGTTTTCACTCCTCTTCTTCACCAGAATTGGAGACAATATAATTTCTTTACTGCATTAACTTGGTTTTTATACTTTGCGTGAAAAAAGCCATAAAATATTTATAATGAAAGAGAATCAACATAGTTCCTCTTCCTGTCTTGGAGGCCTCTTCATCTGTGCTCCAGGTTTGATTTCTCTCATCAGGTCTCAAGATGAAGAAAACTTTGTCATCACATCTCCTGACAGGAAGAGACGCTGTGTGTCGCCCTCTAGCGGCCGCTGCTCAGTGTGGCCTTACTGTGGAGGTTTTAGTGCGCACTTCTGCTGCTTCCTGTCACTGTGGGCCTCAGAGCACAGTAGTACACTGCAGAGTCTGACAGCTGAAGCTCCTGGATCTTCAGAGGAGCTGACTTCTTATTGATTAAAGCAGAAATTCTCTGTGGATCTGAAGCTTTCTGCTTGGCACGAAGAAGCAATTTAGGAAATTTGTTGTTTTCCTGTTTGTACCAGAACAAGTACGGGGATGGGTCGGTGGTCTGAAAAGTACAGTCCAGTGTAACAGTGTCTCCTTCAGCAGCAACAACATCTTCTGGTGGCTGCATCACTTTGTCTTCTCCTCGACACTCTGATGAAGAAGAACATGCAGGAATCACTCAAGATGATCCACTGAGTGGCTCAAAGAGTTTCCACATCTGACGCACACAGTTCTGGCCTCTAATGTGAGGCAGTGGCAGCGTGTGGTTGTCTGGTACCTACCAAAGCAAAGAGCAGCCAGAAGAATCCACAGCCAAGGTTCCATCTCTGCAAGAAGCTCCAAAGCAGCAGGAGAAACTGTCTGATGTTCAGCATTCGGTGGTGGCCTTGTTCTCTTCTGGCAGCTCTTTCTGCTCTCAGCATGGTTAGACACAGAGGAGCACACCTCCTCCTGGGTCATGTGGCCCTCTAGTGTAAAAGAGTCTCTCATCAGTTCTCAAGATGAAGAAAACTTTGTCATCACATCTCCTGACAGGAAGAGACGATGTGTGTCGCCCTCTAGCGGCCGCTGCTCAGTGTGGCCTTACTGTGGAGGTTTTAGTGCGCACTTCTGCTGCTTCCTGTCACTGTGGGCCTCAGAGCACAGTAGTACACTGCAGAGTCTGACAGCTGAAGCTCCTGGATCTTCAGAGGAGCTGATTTCATGGTGGGGTTCAGTGTGGAGGAAAATCTCTCCTTAAACTCATCTTCTGTTGTCCCCTTACCGAAGGTGAACCTGCTCAGGATGAACTGGGGTCTGCTGGTCCCATCCTGTTTGTACCAGAAGATGTAGACCTCTGTGACTGTGCTGGTGTAGTTACAGTCCAGTGTGACTGTCTGGTCTTCTGCTGCCATCTCCTCTGCTTTTGGTTGCAGCACAGTGTCTTTTTGGGTTCTGCACTCTGGAAAACAGACAGCATGAAGGTGCTCTCAGGGAATCGTACTCACATCCCTCTGGTGGGACAGACAGAGTTGTGTTCATACCAGCCCACAGAGTTGCCATCCACAGTGAGACGAACAGAGGAGTCATGTTGAGGAACGGTGAGCTCCAGCCACAATGAAGAGCTCTGTGATGTCTCCGTGTAGTCTTCTTCAGACCTCAGACGGGTTTGAGAAGGAGGAGCCTGACCAGAGGAACTGAGCTCCATCACAAGCTTCTACTGACAGCTTCACATCCTCCAACTCACTCATTATTTCTACTGTCTCTAGATGGAGACCTCGACTGTAAAAACAAGGACTACCTGAGAGTTACCAGCACAGGAGCATCAAAACGTCACAACCAAACACAGATGAAATCCCTTTCCTGATCTGATTCAGAAGGTCTGTTTGCATCTCACAGCTCTGGTGCCAGATGAGGGTTCCCTCTACCTGGGGGTGAGGGAGACGGTGGTCTACAGGTCCTGGAGGCCTATGGTCTTGGAGAAGTACCGGTCCTGCATGCCTACAGGTCCTGGAGGCCTACGAGTCCTGGAGGTCGACAGGTCCTGGAGGTCTATGGATCCTGGAGGCCTATGGGTCTTGGAGGAGTACCGGTCCTGGATGCCTATGGGTCTTGGAGGAGTACCGGTCCTGGATGCCTACAGGTCCTGGATGTCAAACAGCCCTGGAAGTCGACAGGTTCAATCACACAAAGAATAAGCAGAAGCTCAAGTCAATGAAGAGATTGTAGTTGCAGTTTTCTTTGATGTGGAGAAAGTGTTTGACATGATGTGGAGGGAGGGGCTGCTGGTAACATTGCAGTTCATGGTGATAGCGGGGAATATATTTAACTGGCTAAGGGATTTTTTTAAGTGATGGTGCATCCAGGTGAGGATAGGAGCAGAATTATCAAGACATACATCGTTGAAAATGGTCCACCACAGGGGAGTCTGGTCGGTCCAACTAATTTTTGAATAATAAACGATATATTCTCAGATATTCCAGAAGGTCTGGGGAGGTCTCTGTGTGCAGATGATGGAGCCCTTAGGAAAAGAGGAAGGACCTACCAGTAAATTACAAAGAGGATGCAGGAGGGAATAGGTAACGTTGAAAGATGGGGAATTAAATGGGGCTTGTTGGATCGCAATACTTCTCATGTGTCACTGCTCATCTGCGTGTTCTTTGAATGAAGACCTCAAGAAGAAAAATGCCAATTTCAAAATGTATTTAGCAATAGAACCAATTCAAGATACAAATATTACAGAGCTCCGGGCCAGTTCCTAACCCTACAATAACAGAGTCAATTGCCAGGGCATGAAGTCTGACAACCTGACTATCCCTTGGCCCAGTCTTTTATAGAAACACAGATGCAAATTATCGATGCTCATACAGTCCAATCCAGTTCTTCTGCTTGGATGACCTCGTCCTCTTCTTCCAGTCCCATTGGATGTTGGTACAGTCCTTGTTCTCCGTTGTCTTCCCAGATGGCCAGGTCAAAGTTCACATTCCTCCTGCAGACAAGCTTATCAACACCACCATGCTGTCCCGTTTTACGATGTATGTTTAACCCCTTCAGCCTGTTCTGGTTCTGCGATTACAAGTGTCTAAACAACAATCCTGTCAAGGGAGGGTCACTGATCTTTGTTTACACTTGCTAATGATTCTACCATGCCTAACTTCTAAACTACTTCTAAGAGAACAGGAACATATGGTAGAACACATAATAACAAGGTAAACACAACTCTTCAGGCTTTAGGTTTTCATCTGAAAAGACAAAGGTGATGTTTATTACAGAAAGAGGGCAGTAGAGAGCAATCTGAGGCTGTATGGGAGTGTGTTAGAGAGCGTGGAGAACTTCCACTTCCTTGGTGTTGACTTTGGTCAGAGGCTGAACTGGACGGAACAGATCAATCAGGTAGTGGAGAAATGTGAAGTTGAATATAATGAGATGTCTTGTGGGACAGCAATGAGGAGCTGATTTCATATCAAGGATTTCTGTTTATGTGGCTTTGATCACATCTTGAATAGACGATGGGTTTATGGATCAGCAGCAAAGTCAGCATGAACTGTGCTGCATATGATCCAGGCACAAGCACTTCCACTGTGTCTGGGGGCGTCAAAACCTCACCTGTCTGCCCACTCCAGGTAGAGGCAGGGGGGGGGATGCCACTGTGGCTGAGGAGGAAACAGTTGGCCGCTAATTACTGGAGAATTTCTGCTCTCAGCATGGTTAGACACAGAGGAGCACACCTCCTCCTGGGTCATGTGGCCCTCTGGTGTGACGAAGGCTTCCAGGAGCTGGGTGCTGTGTTGTTGTAGACAGGTTGTGGGTTTCCTGTCACTCTGGGCCTCACAGCACAGTCGTACACAGCAGAATCTGGAACTGCAGCAGAGGACACCTGCAGATCCACTCGGTCTCTGGACTCGTTGGAGGAGAACTTTGGCCGTGATCTGAGAGTTGCTGCAGGTCAGCACACTGGCAGCAGCTTCTTGTAGCAGCTGGACTCTCCAAGTTTTGGGAGTTTTTCCATCTCAACAGGAGAGATTTTAGATGTCTGTGATTCCATTCCAAGATGGCGCCCAGAGCGGTCGCCTTGGTGTCTTGCTGCGTTCTTGTTTGTCTGTTTTTGTTTGTTAATTGTGTGTCTGCCTGCTCTTACACCCGTGAAGAGCTACTAAACATCAGGACTCTCACCCCCACGGACTTACTTCCAGTTTTTTCTGGCTCCTGCAGCCGACCTGGTTCACTTTTTGGCCCAAAAGGTGAGACGGCGGAGGAGAGGAAGACGGGCCGGTGCCCTGGCGAGA
Organism: Takifugu flavidus; assembly: GCF_003711565.1. Taxonomy (NCBI): domain Eukaryota; kingdom Metazoa; phylum Chordata; class Actinopteri; order Tetraodontiformes; family Tetraodontidae; genus Takifugu; species Takifugu flavidus. Next base: position 5,400,255 of record NC_079534.1, on the reverse strand, counting down.
CTACGCAGGAGAGGCTCGCGCACGGCGCTGCCTGGGATCTTTCTGTCCAACGCCAACTCACTTTGGAACAAAATGGACGAGCTGAAGTTGCTGATGCGGATTAAAGACTTCTCCACCTCGTGTGTTCTCTGCTTCACTGAAACCTGGTTCAGGAAAGAGACACCGGACAGCGCGCTCCTCCTCGGGGGATTCCAGCTGTTCCTCCTCGGGGGATTCCAGCTGTTCTTCCTCGGGGGGTTCCAGCTGCTCCTCCTCGGGGGATTCCAGCTGCTCCTCCTCGGGGGGTTCCAGCTGCTCCTCCTCGGGGGATTCCAGCTGCTCCTCCTCGGGGGATTCCAGCTGCTCCTCCTCGGGGGATTCCAGCTGTTCCTGGCGCTCTCTGGTGAGAGAGCAGGCGGTGGAGTCTGCTTCTCCATCAGCAGCGACTGGTGCACTGATGTGACCGTGATCTCCCAGCACTGTTCTCCTGCTGTGGAACACCTCTTCATCAACTGCAGACCCTTCTATTCTCCGCGTGAGTTCGCTTCATTCGTTCTGGCCTCTGTTTACATCGCGCCAGACGCGGACGTGCGCGAGGCTCAGCGCACGCTCGCGGACTGTATTCAACAAGTGGAGCGGACCCATCCCGACGCTCTGGTTATCGTGCTTGGTGACTTTAATCAGAGCAACCTGAGATACGAGCTCCCCAGGTACAAACAGTTTATCAAATGCCCCACCAGAGCAGAGAACACGCTGGATCACTGTTACACCACACAAAACAGTGACGACGAGTATCGGGCCGTCCCCCGTGCTGCACTAGGACTGTCTGATCACGTGATGGTCCACCTGATCCCCACATACAGACAGAAACTCAAACTAACAAAGCCATCCGTGAGCACCACGAAGAGATGGACCAGTGAGGCTGTGGAGGAGCTGCGCACGTGCCTGGATACAACTGACTGGGACATGTTTAAAGGGGCCACACATGATCTGGATGAGTACACGGACACTGGGACCTCATATATCCACTTTTGTGAGGAGCGCATTCTACCAACGCGCACTAGGGTGAGTTACTCCAATGACAAGCCCTGGTTCACACCCAGACTCAGACAGATCAGGAAAGAAAAGGAAGCAGCGCTGAAAAGTGGAGACAGAGACAGAGGCCAAATACCGGTTTAGCAAGGAACTGAGGAGAGCTAAATCTGTGTATTCGGAGAAACTTCAGCAGCAGTTTACTGCTAACGACTCTACTTCCGTGTGGAGGCCTGAGGCAGATCACCCACTACAGGCCTCAGGCTCCAGAGGGTCAGGACGAGGAAGCCCTGTCAGAGCCTGTCCCTCCACTATGCCCAACACCTCCCCCCCCCCCCCCCCCCCAGTGTAGCTGCCCCCATGGACCTCACTCCATCAAAGGCAGTCCCCTCCTCCTCCCCCCCCTCCACTCACCATCAGTCCCCCCCCCATCACTCACCATCAGTCCCCCCCCTCCTCGCCCCTGGCCCGGACGGCGTGTCTCCCTCCACCCTGAGGCACTGGGCAGAGGAGCTGACTCCTGTCTTCACAGACATCTTCAACTCCTCCCTGGAGTCGTGCCAGGTGCCAGCCTGCCTCAAAACCTCAACCATCGTCCCTGTCCCCAAGAAGCCACGGATCACTGGGCTTAACGACTACAGACCTGTGGTGCTCACCTCTGTAGTCATGAAGTCCTTAGAGCGCCTGATCCTGCCACACCTCAAGTCCATCACCACCCCCCTCCTGGATCCACTGCAGTTCGCCTACAGAGCCAACAGATCTGTGGACGACGCGGTCCACCTGGCCCTTCACTCCACCCTGCAGCATCTGGACTCCCCGGGAACCTACGCCAGGATCCTGTTGGTGGACTTCAGCTCTGCGTTCAACACCATCCGCCCCGCTCTGCTACAGGACAAGCTGTCCCAGCTTAGTGTGCCTGCCTCCCTCTGCAGGTGGATCACTCACTTCCTGACGGATCGGAGGCAGCATGTGCGGCTGGGGAAGAGTCTCGGACTCTGTCACCATCAGCACTGGATCACCCCAGGGCTGTGTCCTTCCCTCCCTCTCTTCTCCCTGTATACTAACTGCTGCACCTCAAGCCACCAGTCTGTCAAACTGATCAAGTTTGCGGATGACACCACCCTCATCGGCTCGTCTCCAATGGCAACGAGACTGCCTACAGGAGGGAGGTGGCTCGACTGGTGTCCTGGTGCGGACACAACAACCTGCAGCTGAACGCTCAGAAGACAGTGGAGATGATTGTGGACTTCAGGAAAGTCACAGCCCCTTTGCCCCCCTTGCCCTTATGGACTCCCCCATCACCATCACGGACTCCTTCCGCTTCCTGGGCACCACCATCACCCGGGACCTTAAGTGGGAGCCAACCATCAGCTCCCTCATCAAGAAGGCCCAGCAAAGGATGTTCTTCCTACGGAAGCTGAGGAAGCTCAAACTGCCTCCCAGGATGTTGGCGCAGTTTTATATGGCCATCATGAAGTCCATCCTCACCTCCTCCATCCTCCCCTCCTCCATCCTCCCCTCCTCCATCCTCCCCTCCTCCATCCTCCCCTCCTCCATCCTCACCTCCTCCATCCTCCCCTCCTCCATCCTCACCTCCTCCATCCTCCCCTCCTCCATCATGGTGCTATGCTGGTGCCACCGTCAGGGACAGACTAAGGCTGAGAAGGTGATGGGCTGCAGGCTTCCATCCATCCAGGACCTGTATATCTCCAGGACCCGGAGGTGTGCAGGTCGGATCACGGCCGACCCTTCCCACCCTGGTCACAGACTGTTTTCCCCCCTCCCCTCAGGCAGGAGACTACGGTCCATTCGCACCAGAACCTCCCGCTACACTAACAGCTTCTTCCCCTCTGCCATCAGGCTGCTGAACACCAAGTGACTCATCACTTAAGCACCATGAACAGCAGCCAGTCAGACTCATAACAATACATTACTCCTCATGGACCTGCACTATTTCTTACCACTCACTATTTATGTATATACTGTATATAAGTCTTATTTTATTTTATTTATCTTATTCTAGTGTGGTGTTGATGTCTAGTGTTATGTTGAATGTCGCAGCGGCACACCATGACAAATTCCTAGTTTGTGTAATACTGTGTATTACATGAACAATGGCAATAAACCTTCTTCTGATTCTTCTTCTTCTGATTCTGATGAGATGCCATCACATCTCCTGACAGGAAGAGACGCTGTGTGTCGCCCTCTAGCGGCCGCTGCTCAGTGTGGCCTTACTGTGGAGGTTTTAGTGCGCACTTCTGCTGCTTCCTGTCACTGTGGGCCTCAGAGCACAGTAGTACACTGCAGAGTCTGACAGCTGAAGCTCCTGGATCTTCAGAGGAGCTGACATCTTATTGATTAAAGCAGAAATTCTCTGTGGATCTGAAGGTTTCTGCTTGGCACGAAGAAGCAATTTAGGAAATTTGTTGTTTTCCTGTTTGTACCAGAACAAATACGGGTTTGTGTTGGTGGTCTGAAAAGTACAGTCCAGTGTAACAGTGTCTCCTTCAGCAGCAACAACATCTTCTGGTGGCTGCATCACTTTGTCTTCTCCTCTACACTCTGATGAAGAAGAACATGCAGGAATCACTCAAGATGATCCACTGAGTGGCTCAAAGAGTTTCCACATCTGACACACACAGTTCTGGCCTCTAATGTGAGGCAGTGGCAGCGTGTGGTTGTCTGGTACCTACCAAAGCAAAGAGCAGCCAGAAGAATCCACAGCCAAGGTTCCATCTCTGCAAGAAGCTCCAAAGCAGCAGGAGAAACTGTCTGATGTTCAACATTCGGTGGTGGCCTTGTTCTCTTCTGGCAGCTCTTTCTGCTCTCAGCATGGTTAGACACAGAGGAGCACACCTCCTCCTGGGTCATGTGGCCCTCTGGTGTGACGAAGGCTTCCAGGAGCTGGGTGCTGTGTTGTTGTAGACAGGTTGTGGGTTTCCTGTCACTCTGGGCCTCACAGCACAGTCGTACACAGCAGAATCTGGAACTGCAGCAGAGGACACCTGCAGATCCACTCGGTCTCTGGACTCGTTGGAGGAGAACTTTGGCCGTGATCTTAGAGCCTCTGACCATGTGATAAGGTTACTTCCTGAGATATACAGGAGGAACTCTGGAGCTTCTCCTGGATATTGGTGATACCAGAAGAAATGATCAGGGCAAGATGAAGAAAACTTTGTCATCACGTCTCCTGACAGGAAGAGACGCTGTGTGTCGCCCTCTAGCGGCCGCTGCTCAGTGTGGCCTTACTGTGGAGGCTTTAGTGCGCACTTCTGCTGCTTCCTGTCACTGTGGGCCTCAGAGCACAGTAGTACACTGCAGAGTCTGACAGCTGAAGCTCCTGGATCTTCAGAGGAGCTGATTTCATGGTGGGGTTCAGTGTGGAGGAAAATCTCTCCTTAAACTCATCTTCTGTTTTCCCCTTACCGAAGGTGAACCTGTTCAGGATGAACTGGGGTCTGCTGGTCCCATCCTGTTTGTACCAGAAGATGTAGACGTCTGTGGCTGTGCTGGTGTAGTGACAGTCCAGTGTGACTGTCTGGTCTTCTGCTGCCATCTCCTCTGCTTTTGGTTGCAGCACAGTGTCTTTTTGGGTTCTGCACTCTGGAAAACAGACAGCATGAAGGTGCTCTCAGGGAATCGTACTCACATCCCTCTGGTGGGACAGACAGAGTTGTGTTCATACCAGCCCACAGAGTTGCCATCCACAGTGAGACGAACAGAGGAGTCATGTTGAGGAACGGTGAGCTCCAGCCACAATGAAGAGCTCTGTGATGTCTCCGTGTAGTCTTCTTCAGACCTCAGACAGGTTTGAGAAGGAGGAGCCTGACCAGAGGAACTGAGCTCCATCACAAGCTTCTACTGACAGCTTCACATCCTCCAACTCACTCATTATTTCTACTGTCTCTAGATGGAGACCTCGACTGTAAAAACAAGGACTACCTGAGAGTTACCAGCACAGGAGCATCAAAACATCACAACCAAACACAGATGAGATCCCTTTCCTGATCTGATTCAGAAGGTCTGTTTGCATCTCACAGCTGTGGTGCCAGATGAGGGTTCCCTCTACCTGGGGGTTAGGGAGACGGTGGTCGACAGGTCCTGGAGGCCTATGGATCCTGGAGGTCTACAGGTCCCAGAGGTCTACAGGTCCCAGAGGTCTTCAGGTCTCGGAGGAGTCCAGGTCCTTGAAATCTTCATGTCCTGGAGGTCTTCGGGTCTCGGAGGTCAAAGAGTGCTGCAGGTGTACAGGTTTAATAACTAAAAGGAATCAGCAGAAGCTGATTGATTATCTTTTTTTTACGTTTTTTTTAAGTGAATTTAATGGAATCTATAATACAGAATAATACAATTAATGTTTGTGTTTTTTCAAATGAATCTGATAATTCGGATCTTTCAATCAAATCAAATCTCAGTCATAATCGTTCTCTTTAAGATAAGATAAAACTTTATTGATCCCACATCGGGGAAAATCACATGTTACAGAAGTAGCCAGTGATATACAACACTAAAAGAAAAAAAAACTATTTTCTTATGTACATTATACATCATATACAGAGGGGGAAATTATATACAGAAGGGAATATTAGACTATATGAAGAAAAATGAATGTGCAAATAAGAGATTCCGGAGGTAGAATGATTAAGTAGTGTGGAGAAAATATGCCAACCCTGGGTTATTGGTGCTGCATTAAGAGTTGTGCATGTTGAACAATCTGACAGCAGTTGGGATGAATGACCTGCGGTCACGTTCCCTTTTACACCGTGGGTGTAACAGTCTGCTGCTGAAGGAGCTGCTCAAGGCCCCCACAGTCTCGTGTAGGCGGTGAGAGGGGGTGTCCATAATGGATGTCAGCTTGGCTAACATCCTCCTCTCACCCACCTCCTCAATGGAGTCCAGAGAGCAGTCCAGGACTGAGCCAGCCCGTCTGACCAGCTTGTTGAGTCTCTTCCTGTCCCTCTCTGAGCTTCCACAGCTCCAGCAGACCACAGCGTAGAAGATCACCGATGCCACCACGGAGTCATAAAAAGTCCAAAGCAGTGACCTGCACACTCCAAAGGACCTCAGTCTCCTCAGCAGATGGAGACGGCTTTGGCCCTTCTTGTACAGGGCGTCTGTGTTATGAGTCCAGTCCAGTCCATTGTTGAGATGAACACCCAGGTATTTGTACTCCTCCACGATCTCAATGTCCAAACCCTGGATGTTCACGGGTGCAGTGTGAGGAGCCTTCCTACTGAAGTCGATCACCACCTCCTTTGTCTTGCTGGCGTTGATGCGCAGATGGTTCAGTTCACACCAGGCGACAAACTTGGTGATGACCTCCCGGTACTCCAGTTCGTTCCCCTCAGACACACGTCCAACGATGGCTGTATCATCTGAGAACTTCTGGAGGTGGCAGCTGTCCGAGTTGTGGCTGAAGTCCGATGTGTAGAGAGTGAAGAGGAAGGGAGAGAGAACTGTACCCTGCGGTGCCCCCGTGCTGCAGACTACCACCTCGGACTCACAGTCGCGGAGCCTCACGTACTGCGGTCTGTTGGTGAGGTAGTCGGTGGTCCAGGCAGCTAGGTGACCATCGACTCCGGCTCCCTCCAGCTTGCCTCTCAGCAGTGATGGCTGGATTGTGTTGAAGGCACTGGAGAAGTCAAAGAACATGACTCTCACAGTGCTCCCGGTGCCCTCTAGGTGTGAAAGTGACCGGTGCAGCAGGTTACATTTTTAAAGTTTTATTAAACATTACCAGAGAAAGAGACACTTCCAACTCATCACTAAATCGTCCCAGAATTTGACACTCAAAAGTCAGACACATCTGTGTTCAACATTTTGTTCATCACATCTCTGGACAGGAAGAGACGCTGTGTGTCGCCCTCTAGCGGCCGCTGCTCAGTGTGGCCTTACTGTGGAGGTTTTAGTGCGCACTTCTGCTGCTTCCTGTCACTGTGGGCCTCAGAGCACAGTAGTACACTGCAGAGTCTGACAGCTGAAGCTCCTGGATCTTCAGAGGAGCTGACGTCTTATTGATTAAAGCAGAAATTCTCTGTGGATCTGAAGGTTTCTTCTTGGCCCGAAGAAGCAATTTAGGAAAGTTGTTGTTTTCCTGTTTGTACCAGAACAAATACGGGGATGGGTCGGTGGTCTGAAAAGTACAGTCCAGTGTAACAGTGTCTCCTTCAGCAGCAACAACATCTTCTGGTGGCTGCATCACTTTGTCTTCTCCTCTACACTCTGATGAAGAAGAACATGCAGGAATCACTCAAGATGATCCACTGAGTGGCTCAAGAGTTTCCACATCTGACACACACAGTTCTGGCCTCTAATGTGAGGCAGTGGCAGCGTGTGGTTGTCTGGTACCTACCAAAGCAAAGAGCAGCCAGAAGAATCCACAGCCAAGGTTCCATCTCTGCAAGAAGCTCCAAAGCAGCAGGAGAAACTGTCTGATGTTCAACATTCGGTGGTGGCCTTGTTCTCTTCTGGCAGCTCTTTCTGCTCTCAGCATGGTTAGACACAGAGGAGCACACCTCCTCCTGGGTCATGTGGCCCTCTAGTGTAAAAGAGTCTCTCATCAGGTCTCAAGATGAAGAAAACTTTGTCATCACATCTCCTGACAGGAAGAGACGCTGTGTGTCGCCCTCTAGCGGCCGCTGCTCAGTGTGGCCTTACTGTGGAGGTTTTAGTGCGCACTTCTGCTGCTTCCTGTCACTGTGGGCCTCAAGCACAGTAGTACACTGCAGAGTCTGACAGCTGAAGCTCCTGGATCTTCAGAGGAGCTGATTTCATGGTGGAGTTCAGTGTGGAGGAAAATCTCTCCTTAAACTCATCTTCTGTTTTCCCCTTACCGATGGTGAACCTGCTCAGGATGAACTGGGGTCTGCTGGTCCCATCCTGTTTGTACCAGAAGATGTAATCACTTGTGGCTGTGCTGGTGTAGTGACAGTCCAGTGTGACTGTCTGGTCTTCTGCTGCCATCTCCTCTGCTTTTGGTTGCAGCACAGTGTCTTTTTGGGTTCTGCACTCTGGAAAACAGACAGCATGAAGGTGCTCTCAGGGAATCGTACTCACATCCCTCTGGTGTGACAGACAGAGTTGTGTTCATACCAGCCCACAGAGTTGCCATCCACAGTGAGACAAACAGAGGAGTCATGTTGAGGAACGGTGAGCTCCAGCCACAATGAAGAGCTCTGTGATGTCTCTGTGTAGTCTTCTTCAGACCTCAGACGGGTTTGAGAAGGAGGAGCCTGACCAGAGGAACTGAGCTCCATCACAAGCTTCTACTGACAGCTTCACATCCTCCAACTCACTCATTATTTCTACTGTCTCTAGATGGAGACCTCGACTGTAAAAACAAGGACTACCTGAGAGTTACCAGCACAGGAGCATCAAAACGTCACAACCAAACACAGATGAAATCCCTTTCCTGATCTGATTCAGAAGGTCTGTTTGCATCTCACAGCTCTGGTGCCAGATGAGGGTTCCCTCTACCTGGGGGTTAGGGAGACGGTGGTCTACAGGTCCTGGAGGCCAGTGGGTCCTGGAGGCCTACGTGTCTTGGAGGAGTACCGGTCCTGGATGGCGACAGGTCCTGGAGGTCTACAAGTCCTGGAGGCCTACGGATCCTGGAGGAGTACCGGTCCTGGATGGCGACAGGTCCTGGAGGTCTACAAGTCCTGGAGGCCTACTGATCCTGGAGGAGTACAGGTCCTGGAGTTCTACAGGTCCTGGAGGTCTTCAGGTCTCGGAGGTCAAAGAGTCCTGCAGGTGTACAGGTTCAATAACTAAAAAGAATGAGCAGAAGATGATTGATTATTTTTTCTTTACGTTTTTTTTAAAAAGTGAATTGAAAGGACTCCTCTGTGAACCATCGCCTTATCGTGGTGGAGGAGTTTGCGTACCCTAATGAGCCTGAGAGCTATGCTGTCCGGGGCAGTTTGCCCCTGGTAGGGTCTCCCAAGGCAGATTAGTCCTAGGTGAAGGGTCAGACAAAAATGGTTCATAAGACCCATCATGGTACAGCCAAAAGGGAAGCAGCGTACCCGGTCCGGAAGGTTACCGGGGCCCCACCCTGGAGCCAGGCCTGGGGCTGGGGCTCAATGGCGAGCGCCTGGTGGCCGGCCTACGTCCATGGGGCCCGGCTGGGCCCAGCCCGAACCAGCTACGTGGATACTCCTGTCTCTAGTGGACCCACCAACCGCAGGATGAGCATGAAGGGTCCGGTGCAGTGTGGACTGGGCGGCAGACCAAGGCGGAGGCCTTGGCGGTCTGATCCTCGGTGATGGAAATTGGCTTTTGGAGCATGGAACGTCACCCCTCTGGCTTGGAAAGAGCTGGAGCTTGTGGGGGAGGTTGAGCGCTACCGACTAGATATGGACGGTCTCACCTCCACACATAGCGTCCGCTCAGGAACCCAAGTCCTTGAGGGGGGTTGGACACTTTTCTACGCTTGAGTTGCTCAGGGTGAGAGATGGAGAGCGGGGGTGGACTTTTTCCTTGCCCCCAGACTCTCTAGTTCGACGTTGGGGTTCTCGCGGTCGAGCGAAAGGGTTGCTTCCCTGCGCCTTCGGGTCGGGGAACGGTTCTGACAGTTGTTTGTGCGTATGCACCAAACAATAGTTCAGAGTACCCGCCCTTTTTGGAGGATCTAGGACGGGCGCTGGGCGCTTAACCGATCTGTCATGGTGAAGAAGGAGCTGAGCCGGAAGGCAAAGCTCTCGATTTACTGGTCGGTCTACGTCCCAGTCCTCACCTATGGCCATCAACGTTGGGTTATGACTGAAAGAATGAGATTGCGGATACAAGCGGCTGAAATGAGTTTCCTCCGCAGGGAGGCCGGGCTCAGCCTTAGAGATAGGGTGAGAAGCTCGGACATCCGGGAGGGGCTCGGAGTAGAACCGCTGCTTCTCCACATTGAGAGGAGTTAGTTGGGGTGACTCGGGCATCTGGCTAGGATGCCTTCCAGACGCCTCCCTTTAGAGGTGTTCCGGACATGTCCCACTGGGAGGCGGCCTCGTGGCCGGCCCAGGACTAAGTGGAGAGATTACATCTCTCACCTGGCTTGGGAGCGGTTGGGGGTTCCCCCAGAAGAGCTGATGGAAGTGGCCGGGGAGGGGCTGTCTGGGCATCGGCCGCTGCTCATGTGGCCTTACTGTGGAGGTTTTAGTGCGCACTTCTGCTGCTTCCTGTCACTGTGGGCCTCAGAGCACAGTAGTACACTGCAGAGTCTGACAGCTGAAGCTCCTGGATCTTCAGAGGTACTGATTTCATGGTGGAGTTCAGTGTGGAGGAAAATCTCTCCTTAAACTCATCTTCTGTTTTCCCCTTATCACCTTTGACCCTGCTCAGGATGAACTGGGGTCTGCTGGTCCCATCCTGTTTGTACCAGAACAAGTTCGGGGATGTGTAGGAGGTCTGAAAAGTACAGTCCAGTGTAACAGTGTCTCCTTCAGCAGCAACAACATCTTCTGGTGGCTGCATCACTTTGTCTTCTCCTCGACACTCTGATGAAGAAGAACATGCAGGAATCACTCAAGATGATCCACTGAAACAGATCAGTGAGCAGGCTTACCTGTAAGGACCATCAGAACCAGGATGTGTCTCAGCCAGTTGTTCATGTTGGCACAAGAAGGGAGGAGGAAGACAAATATTAATATTCTGATGGATCTTTTAGGTGGTTCCTCCTCTTCATGTGATGAACAATTCTAAACATGTGACCAATGACGTCACTATGAGTCTCACCCACTGGTGAGCTCAGATGCCTTCAGCTATGGTTGTCACACACACACACACGCGCGCGAGCGCGCGCGCGCGCGCGCACACACACACGTGGTTTGATTGATTGATTCAACGTCGGTTTCCTCCCCTCTTAATCTTGTCTCAGACCAGGTGAGATGTCGCTCCAAAAAATTTGGATTATTCAGATTTGATCTGGATCGAATGGGAAATGCGTCCATTCAAACGTAAATAATACGACAGGCACTATTTTAAATAAAGTCTTCTTCTGTGCACTGCAGTGGTGATACGGTGGTACTTGAATTGCTTCACAGCTGCCTTTCGGAACCGCACCTGGAGCGGACATCGGTGAAGCCGGTCCACATTCTGGACTGCATTATAATTGTTGGGGGGATCTGGGTGGGACGTGGGCGCGTGCGCGAGCATTTAGCCGCCTCCCGGGACGAGGCGCTCTCGTGCGTGTGTTAATAACTGCGCGGATACTCGATATCAACACCACATTAACACATTGCTATTGTTGAAAATTGTGGACGTGTAAAACGGAAATGTGGACTTTGATTAAATGGTTGAATAAACAGTTGCGTGACGGCTACAGGCACCGTTAGCATACTGCCTGTTGGCCAGCAGGTCACGTGGTCCACAAGTGTCCAATCACAGGCCTTAATGTTAGCTCCTCCCCCTCCGGTACGTCTACAGCAGGAAGAATCGCTGCTTTGTTGAAACCAGAACCTTAAACCGATTTATTGTCATTTGAGTCGAATTACATCCGTAAATATCTGTTCTCAGTTATCGGTCTGGAATCAACCGGTGTCGGTGTAGCTTCGTTGCGGAGCTCGTAGCCGAAGCTAACTGATGGTTAACAGCTAACATTAGCGGTTAGCCTCGTTTTCGCTGCCTGGACCATCAGGTGAGTACCGTTACACCCTCCAGAGGTTCGCTGAAACACGGCGGTACTGACCCGGAACACTCCGTCAATGTGTCCAGAATATATCCGAGCCGGTAAATTAGGTGGGCAGAACCAGCACACATGTAGGTGACATGTTCAAACACTACAAGATGGTGCAGATTTAAAAAAGAAAATGGTTTTATTGAACTTTCCAAACATGTGGTGTGTTTGGCCCGAGGGGGTCTCCAAGGAGACAGTCCTCGGAACAGACTGATGTCCAGAGGACGTCCCCGAGGGTTCAGGTGAGACCAGACATGGAGAAAGGTGAAGTGGTGCTGCTGACCCAGGTCACCCATGCAGATGACCCGCGTGTCTCTATCAGACTCACGTCCCAACCGACGGAACCGGTTCTGTCTCTGCTGCTTTGATGTGTCAGTTCTGTGTTCTTTCATCCTGTGACGGAGAGACAGTTGTTACGCTGTGTCAGCTCCAGTCAGCCTCAGTCCCTGATGTGTTTGGGTAGCAAGGAGTTAACGTTGCCACCAATCCTTTACTCCTTCCATATTAGCCCTCATTATGGGATGGAAATATCAGTCCGGTCTCTCTAGTCCTGCGGGGTTAGGGTTGACATCACTGGCAACAGGTGAATCTGAAGCCACCTGTGTCCGCAGAAGCGCTACGGCTAGCTGGCTGCTCTTGTACCATTAGCCGTAGCGTGTGTCCTCCTGTGCCAGTACATGCATGTGTATACGTATGCGTGCCAACGGGCAGCTGTGTGAGCGTGTTGATTTGTGTTGTTTTGTGTGAAATCCTCAGTTGGACTTGAATGGGTGAGTAATCATCCGCCATGAGCGCGGAGCTGGACGCCCTCGCTGTGGTCAACCAGCTGCGGGACCTGGCCGCCGACCCCATGAACCGCAGGGCTATAGTCCAGGATCAGGGCTGTCTGCCAGGACTCATCCTGTTCCTAGACCACACCAACCCACAGGTGGTCTACTCTGCTCTGCTGGTGAGTTGCTCCCTGATTCGGGGTTCCTTCCTGTTGGGGGTGTGGCGTGTTTTCATCATATGACTGACTGTCGTTTGAAGGCCATTCGGTACCTGGCTGAATGTCGAGTGAACAAAGAGAAGCTGAAGGGGGAGCTGGGGATGATGCCGAGCCTTCAGAACGTCATGCAGAAGTGAGTGTGTCTCTGGGGCAGGAACTTTACGGGGACCCTCCTCCCGCTTGGCCCTCTGGGTGGTCGTGTCTCCACTGGGGGGTCGGACCCCGTCACCTGGGCGAGACGCAAAAGCAAAAATAGCAACAACCAGGACGGAGGTAAAGATGGAGGAGTGTGTTTAGTATTATTATAATGATTCTACACCAGACAGGCTCCTCTTCTGCTGGGTCACTTCCTGCTCTAGCTTTAGCCAATCAGCACCCAGTAAACCGAAAGCCCCTCCCATCTAAGTTCCTACCCTTACAGGCACAGGAACTCTGTTGGGTCCCATCAAAGTTCCTGTAATTGGACATTCTGGGGAGGCTCCTGCAGTGGAGACACACACCGTTTCGCTCCGGTAGAGGCAGGTTGTTCCTATTCATCACTGCCTTGAAATAATCTCTTCATTTTTGCTCGGACAGGACGTGAGCGCAGCAAACTAGCTTGAAACATCATTTTAGGCCCGACACGCTGCCGCTGCTCCGATGGACCTCGGTGTCTCTGTCTTCAGCAATATCTGCTGTGCAACAACTCCATCAGGTCCACCACGCCCGGGGAGACCAAGCTCCTGGCTGCTGGCGTCTACGAGCTCCTGCAGGCCTCCGGCGGGGCCGAGGGCGGAGCGTCCGGGAGCCGGCCGCCGGCCGCCGTAAAGCCCCGTTCTTCTTAGGCCGCAGCAACAAGAGGGCCAAGACCGTCGTGCTCCAGTCCAAGGCCTGGACGACCCGGTAGGTGGCCTTCAGCCCTCCGCTGGCCTTTCCCTCCACATCAGGGAAATAAATCCGTGTGGGTTTGGGGTGTTTCAGAGTCGCAGGCGTCTGTGTGAGGAGGTGCTGCTGAAGATCAGAGGAGTCATCAGCTTCACCTTCCAGATGACCGTGAGGAGGTGCATCGTCAGAGTCCGCTCAGACCTGAAGGCCCAGGTGAGTCCTCCTCCTCCTGCTCCTGCTCCTGCTCCTGCTCCTGCTCCTGCTCCTCCTCCTCTCCTCCTCCTGCTCCTCCTCCCTCTCCTCCTCCTCTCCTCCTCCTCTCCTCCTCCTCTCCTCCTCCCCCCTCCCTCTCCTCCCCCTCCTCCTCTCCCCCCTCCCTCTCCTCCCCCTCCTCCTCCTCTCCCCCCCCCCCTCCCTCTCCTCCTCCCTCTCCTCCCCCTCCTCCCTCTCCTGCTCATGCTCCTGCTCCTGCCCCCCCCTCCCTCTCCTCCCCCTCCTCCTCTCTCCCCCCCTCCCTCTCCTCCCCCTCCTCCTGCTCCCCCCTCCCCCTCCTCCCCCCTCCTCCTCCTGCTCCTCCCCTCTCCTCCTCTCCCCCCTCCTCCTCCTCTCCCTCCTCCCTCTCCTCCCCCTCCTCCTCCCCCCTCCCCCTCTCCCCCCCCTCCCCCTCCTCCTCCTGCTCCTCCTCCTCCCTCTCCTTCCCTTCCTCCTCCCTCTCCCCCCCCTCCTCCCTCTCCTCCTCTCCCCCCTCCCCCTCCTCCCTCTCCTCCCCCTCCTCCTCCCTCTCCTCCCCCTCCTCCCTCTCCCCCCTCCCCCTCCTCCTGCTCCTCCTCCTCCCTCTCCTTCCCTTCCTCCTCCTCCCTCTCCCCCCCTCCTCCCTCTCCTCCCCCTCCCCCCTCCCCCTCCTCCCTCTCCTCCCCCTCCTCCTCCCTCTCCTCCCCCTCCTCTCCCTCTCCCCCCTCCCCCTCCTCCCCCCCTCCTTCTCCTCCCCCTCCTCCTCCCTCTCCTCCTCCCTCTCCTCCCTCTCCTCCTCCCTCTCCTCCTCCCCTCCTCCCCCCTCCCCCTCCTCCCCCCCCTCCCCCTCCTCCTCCTGTGGCTCCTCCTCATCCCTGAATCTTGATGCTGCTCCTCAGGCTCTGGCTTCTGCGATCGCGTCCACTCAGGTGATGAGGGCTCAGCAGGTGGTGAGAGGAGAGACTGGAGACGAGGTCAGCTGATCCCAGTCATTCTACATCCAGTTCTCATCAGGACATAAATCCAGCCTCCACAGTGGTGATCAGCACCTCTGAGCGGTGCCTCAATATCCCGTTTCCATGACAGCCAGTTTGCTGTGATTCCCGTCCAATGCTGCTTTCACACCAAAAGAGTTCTGGTTCATCTTTAGTGAACGCCGGCCCAGCTGGGCTGAGCAGCGCTGTGACAGCCAATCACAGCCCAGCTGGACTGAGCAGCGCTGTGACAGCCAATCACAGCCCAGCTGGGCTGAGCAGCGCTGTGACAGCCAATCACAGCCCAGCTGGACCATCATGGAGCTTCATGACTCCAGTCTCTATCTATAGAGGAGGAAGGTGGGGCGACTGGGGATCCCTGGGAAACGGTGGGCCGCTCTCGCTCCATGTCAACAAGCACAGGACACACGGGACACCACTTTAGCCAGGTGACCCCCAGGTGACCCACAGGTGACCTACAGGTGACCTACAGGTGACCTACAGGTGACCTACAGGTGACCACCTGTGTGATGGTGATGATTGCTGGAGGGGATGGAGACATTTGATTGACACAAACAGGAAGGTTTTCATCTTCCTCTTAAAGTAGAGGGGGACTCGTCCTCCCGTACCTGGACAGGGAGGTGTGTCCCCAGCAGGGGGCCGCTAGCTAAAGGAGTGTTCGGGGTTCCACACTGTCAGTCAGCCCAGTCAGCCCAGTCAGCCCAGCACGGTGGTGCCGTGAAGAATAGCAGATATTCTAGTAATACCCAGCTCACGCTCCTGTCCTCTCAGGTGCTGATTCCCTTTGACGAGGACAGATCGCTGCAGACCGAGCCCAACGTGGACCTGCCCGACTACTTGCCAGAGGATGAAAGCCCGTCTCAGGAGCCCGACAAGGCGGTGAGCCGGGTCGGGCCAAGCCAGGCTGGGAACAGTTGGCTGGGTGCTGCCACCAACTTCATGTCCCGCTCCTTCTACTGGTGACTCCGCCCCCACCTGGCCCTCGATGGCCTGCCAGAGACTCACTCCCCCCGAGCCAGAGGATGAGCTGAAACGTACAGGAAGGATGCTTCACTTCCTGTTTGTGTATACGACTTCCTGCTGGTCGGTCAGCTCTGCCTTCAGTCCGTCACCACCTGGTTACCGTGATCCCGGCGCTGGCCTGGAGCTAGCAGGGTCAGGCTGGTTGTCTGGGGGCTTTGCTGCCCTCTGGTGGCTGACTGCTTTATGGTGGAGGAAATCAGACACAGGTGAGCTGATGTTGGAGGTTCTGAGTTACCTTAACAGGAGCCTCAGAGGATGTGGACCTTCACAGCTTTATGTTTTTCAGCAGGAAGTTAAATGTGGAGCAGAGGGACTGATGGGGCTGCAGGACTAACGGATCAGTGCCCCCCCCTCCCCCGGCATGTTGCTGCTCACTTTCTCCTCTCGTGACCTCATTCAGACGCTCTCTGTCCTCATCTGGTGCTGTTCCAGGTCATAGCCCCCCAGGTCATAGCCCCCCAGGTCATAGCCCCGCCCACATCATCCTGGCCCATCGTGTTTCGGAGGAGTTGAGGTTCCTGTGGCCTGCAGCCAGGACTGGAACATTTGGGATGTTGGTGTTCATACCTGCATTCTCTCCTCTCGTCTTCTGTATCTTTTGCATTTCTGCTGCCCCCTTCTGTCAGTCAGTGGTACAACATTAAAGCTTCAAAGAATTTAGAGTTTGTTTTTCCTCGATTTGATTTCTACATTAATGAAGAGAACCTGGTGAGGACGAAGACGGGGACAATTTGAGTTTCCTGTGTTTTGTCATCATGTTTCAGAATAAGAATATGCTAGATTTGATTTGGTAAAGCTTAAAGAAGATGTGATTTTATTTACAAGAAGGACAAGTTTCTCTGTTGATGTATCCTTTGATGATGCTTTTTTTTCTAGAGGACATTTTACAGAGACACCACTTTATGAAACCTGTTTTCCCTGCTGTTTTCTCTAGTTTCATCAAGTGGGTGGGATGGAGGGAAGGTGCGGACCGATCCGGCTGGGTTTTATTTTTATTCCCAGCTGAGGTCGGTTAGGAAGCTTCAGCGTTAGACGTTACGGAGATGATGAAATTATAGCTGCTAAGGTTGCTAACACACACGGTGTTGAGATGTCAAACACTCATTGTAAATGCGACATCAGGGGGGTTGATGATCACATTTGCATGAAGAATGGGATCTGGCTACCTGGGAAAACAATGGAAAAGAAGAACTCTACCAACACCAAATGGGACTGGAGGAAGAGGACGAGGACATCCCAGCAGGGGATCTGGATTGGATTGCATGAACATTGTGAATTTACATGTGTGTGACTATAAAAGACTGGGCCAAGGGATAGTCAGGTTGTCAGACTTCGTGCCCTGAGAATTAACTCTGTTGTTGCTAGGGTTATGAACTGGCCCGGAGCTCTGTAATATTTGTATCTGGAATTGGTTCTATTGTTAAATACATTTTGAAATTGGTACTTTTCTTCTCGAAGTCTTCATTCAAAGAACACGCGGATCGGCAGCTACACTTGAAAGGTATCGCGATCCAACAACGGGCACATGAGACAGTCGTAGGCCAACATATTGTGAGTAGGAAGTAGAGGACAATTATACCAAAGTTTGGTAAAAACTGTAAACAATAATGATCAAATCATTATTGGAGGGGGGGCTTCTGGATGGATGGATGAGGATGGATGGATAAACGTGTAAAAATGACAAAATGTAAAGGTACCGACTGTTCAGCCCGAGTGCAGTGACACATCAGGGTTTTAATAGGAACCATGATTGTAGATAGAATTATACTAAATAGTTTCATTTCTTTTGGCCTTTTCATGATGAGGGCTTCACAAAAGTAACAAAGGCACCCGGGAAACAGGATGCCAGCACCTAAATCGTCTCATGTTTTCATTTATTACTTTCTGAGCAGGAATTTATTCAATACTGTTCCAGGTCACGTTATAGATAATGTACAAGTAGTTTCATAACAACAGAGCCCATTATATCAGCACTTTTGTTCCGAAACGTCACAAGGCGGGACCGGATGCGACGTGTCTCGTCTACACTCGGCTCCGCTCGGCTCCACTCGGCTCCACTCGGCTCCGCTCGTCTACACTCGGCTCCGCTCGGCTCCGCTCGGCTCCGCTCGGCTCTACTCGGCTCCACTCGGCTCTACTCGGCTCCGCTCGGCTCCGCTCGGCTCTAGTGAAAGATGTCCGGGTTGCTGCTGCTCCTCGTAGGCGTCCTGTCGCTGCTCGTCTGCGTCCTCCGCCGCAGAATCAGGTCAGTTTAACGACCAATCAACGATCTTCTACTTCGATCTGTTATTGATCATCGATTAGTCCCTAATTAGCCGATGTTGCTAACACGTACAATAACACTAGTAGTAACTTTAAAAAACAACAAAAGTTCTCTCTGCGGTGTAAACTAGTATAGAAGTAGTACTGTAGTGTTATTACTGTAGTATTGCAGAATTATTACTGTAGTATTGCAGCATTATTACTGTAGTATTGCAGCAATATTACAGGAGTATTGCAGCATTATTACAGTAGTATAGCAGCATTATTACAGGAGTATAGCAGGATTATTACAGGAGTATAGCAGCATTATTACTGTAGTATTGCAGCATTATTACTGTAGTATTGCAGCATTATTACTGTAGTATAGCAGCATTATTACAGGAGTATAGCAGGATTATTACCGTGTTGTTGTATGATGATTGCAGTATTTACATGAGCATCTGTTTTTCATCTCATTTTTTTAAATAATTGTTTTGTTCAGATACAAATAAATATCCCAAGTGACTTTATTGTATTGTGAATCTAACTGGCAAAAACTGAGCTAAGACCATTTAAGGAAGAACTTTGGATTAAACGTCAGTCTTTGGTTGATGTAGTTGCTCTGTAACGAAGGTTCATGACCGAAGGCGAGCGATCAGTAACCTCCCTGATAACGGTGCATGGGTCCACGCACCATCCTGCCCTCAGTCACTGCACAAGACCGGGACAGTTGGACTCCTCCAGGCCTGTTCTGGTCAAGGACCATGGCCTTAAACTGGGAGGTGCCGATTCACTTGGCTGCCCAGAACCTGCTGAAGGTCAGGACCTTCTTCATGTCATGATGAAGCCAACAGGACATCGTCTGCAAAAAGCAGAGATGAAATCCTGTAGTTCCCAACTGGACCCCCTCTGGCCCCTGGACGCACCGAGAGATTTTGTCCTTAAAAATTCTGAATAGAACCGGTGACAAAGGGCAGCCCAGCCAGAGTCCAACAAGCACTGGAAGCAGGTCTGACTTACTGCCACAATGAGACCGGTCAGCCCTCAGCAGGGGGCCTCAGACCCCCCACAGAAGCACAGGACACCAGGAGGGACATGATGGACTGGTCGGGTAAACTCCCATCAACCCTCCTGGCGAGGGTATAGGGCTGGTCCAGCGTTCCTCGACCAGCGTCCCCCCAGCGTCCGAGGTTCCTTGATCCTCTCCAGAACCCTGGTGCAGACCTTCCCGGGGAGGCTGAGGCGTGTGATCCACCTGTATTTGGAGCACAACCTCTGCTCCCCCTTTGAGGGCAGCAGCCCAGGCTGCCAGACCAGACACTGTCCCGCCCACGCGACGCTGCAGAGGCCAAAACTCACCAAAGACATGGAGCTAAGACCATTTAAGGAACAACTCGTACTTCTAAAAACAGAAATAAAGATCAATATTGAGCCGGTTGTGCAGCGGAGCGGCACTGTCTGGCTATTAAGTCCTGACCTGAGGGTTCAGAACGTCCTCTCCTGGTGGACGTGTTCTGCTGGAGAACAGGTTGTGTGTGTGTGTGTGTGTGTGTGTGTGTGTGTGTGTGTGGTGTGTGTGTGTGTGTGTGTGAGGTCTGGCAGAACTGGGTCAGCTGGGTCCAGGGTCCAGGTGACCCAGCTGGGCGGAGCTAAAGGAGCTGAGCTGCCAATGATGGATGACGTTGTTGTTTGTTGGTGTTTCAGACGTGACAACGAGCCGCCGCTGGTCGCTGGCTGGATTCCGTTTGTTGGAAAAGCTGTTGAGTTTGGCAGAGACGCTCAGGGGTTCCTGCTACAGCAGAAGAAGAAGTTTGGAGATGTTTTCACAGTCCTCATTGCAGGTTTGGAGAGTAATCAAGGAGACTGCAGGGGTGTGAAGGTTATTGGCTCCATAGATGTGATCTAAACCAGTCTAGTGCTGTCCCTTTAATCCCAATCACATGGTCCAGTCTCTGTAACAGGATGCTGTGATCAACTGGATCAAAAGCAGCACTGAGGTCCAGCAGAACCAGCATAGAGACCAGTCCATGATCGGAAGCTATGAGAAGATCATTAGTGACTTTAAGAAGTGCTGTTTCTGTGCTGTGGTGAGCTCTAAAGCCTGACTGAAACATCTCAAACAGGCTGTTCCAGTAACTGAGTCACCTTCTCTAGAACTTTAGACACATCTGATAACACCAGCAGGGGGGAAGGGCTGTTCTGGGCTGGTGGACCAATCAAAGGCCAGCTAGCCAATTAGCAGCTATCCTGTAAACAATGGCATCACAATTATACACATAAAGACACCAGGGTCAAATATTGAGAACCAGAAGAGGACCAGTGTAGACCCCCACCTGGTTCCTCTCCTGGTTCCTCTCCTGGTTCCTCTCCTGGTTCCTCACTGTTGGCCCCTCAGACTGAGCTCATGTCAGTTGTTTCAGGAGGGTCCTCAAGCAGCTGTGGGCCTCAAGCTTGCTAGGACGTCTGTGCTGCTCACACACAACCAAAAGCCCAGGAGCCAGTAGCAGCACCTCTGTCACCTCTGACACCTGTGTCACCTCTGACACCTCTCACCTGTGTCACCTCTGACACCTGTATCACCTCTGTCATCTCTGTCACCTGTGTCACCTCTGTCACCTGTGTCACCTCTGACACCTCTCACCTGTGTCACCTGTGTCACCTGTGTCACCTCTGGCACCTCTCACCTGTGTCACCTCTGTCACCTCTGGCACCTCTGGCACCTCTCACCTGTGTCACCTGTGTCACCTCTGACACCTCTCACCTGTGTCACCTCTGTCACCTGTGTCACCTGTGTCACCTCTGTCACCTCTGTCACCTGTGTCACCTGTGTCACCTCTGTCACCTCTGTCACCTGTGTCACCTGTGTCACCTGTGTCACCTCTGTCACCTCTGTCACCTCTGACACCTGTGTCACCTGTGTCACCTCTGTCACCTGTCACCTCTGTCACCTGTGTCACCTGTGTCACCTCTGTCACCTCTGTCACCTGTGTCACCTGTGTCACCTGTGTCACCTCTGTCACCTGTGTCACCTGTGTCACCTCTGTCACCTCTGTCACCTCTCACCTCTGTCACCTCTGTCACCTGTGTCACCTCTCACCTGTGTCACCTCTGTCACCTCTGTCACCTGTGTCACCTCTCACCTGTGTCACCTCTGTCACCTCTGTCACCTGTGTCACCTCTCACCTGTGTCACCTGTGTCACCTGTGTCACCTGTGTCAACACCTCTGGGAAGCAACAAAACCAATGAATGCAGCCGCTGGGCCCTACTGAGGCCTCTCCTGTGCTCCTGCAGGTAAATACATGACCTTCATCATGGACCCTCTCATGTATCCAAACATCATCAAACATGGACGGCAGCTGGACTTTCACTCCTTCTCGGACTCAGTGGCGCCGGTCGTCTTCGGCTACCCTCCCGTCAGGTCCTGGAAGACCCCCAGCCTGCATGAGGACATCCAGCGTGCCTTTAAGCTCCTCCAAGGAGACCACCTCTGTGCCCTCACAGAGGGAATGATGGGAAATCTCATGATGTTGTTACGTCAGGACCATCTGGGGCGGAGACCAGGAGCAGGACCGGGATGGAAGTCCGGTGACATGTACGAGTTCTGCAGCAGGGTCATGTTCGAAGCCACATTCCTCACGCTGTACGGGATCCCCCAGGAAGGGGGGCGCCATGACGGGATGGATGAGCTGAGGAAGGACTTGTTCCAGTTTGACGGTTGGTTCCCATGGCTCGTTGCTGGAGTCCCAATTGGACTCCTGAGGCAAGCCAAGACCAGCCGGAACAAACTGATGAGATCCTTGTTGCCAATGAGGATTTCCAGTTGGTCTAACAGGTCCCAGTTCATCAGGCGGAGACAGGAGCTGGTTGAGAAGGTGGATGCGTTAAAAGACGTGGACAGAGCAGGTTAGTCTCACCTCACTGGTTCCCATGACTGTGCTGACCCGTTAGCACCTTATTTTAGGGCGCTAAATCTCTGACAACCTCTCAAATACTCACAAACCAACAAGGTTCTGGTTCCGATGCCAAACATTCTTCTGGTCTTGGAAATATCAACCTCCAGCTTGTTCACAGATCTGACAGAGTGAGACAGCAGAATAAACCTTGACAGGTGTGGGCGGTGCCAGTGTGGGCGGGGCCTGGGCCAGTGTGGGCGGGGTCTGTACCAGTGTGGGCGGGCCCTGGGCCAGTGTGGGCGGGGCCTCCAGTGTCACGCCTCCTCCTTATCTGAGAACGCTAACCTGCTCTAACCTGCTCATTTTATACCTGAAGCTAAAACGATTCCTGTCACAAAAATACCTTGTGTTTCGGTGCCAGTGCAGAAATTGATTAGTGATCAGAGGATGTCACGTTTCCGTGGTTACCTCTGTCTGTTGGCAGCTCATCACTTCGCCATGCTGTGGGCATCGGTGGCAAACACCATCCCGGCCTGTTTCTGGTCCATGTACAACCTGGTGAGTCACCCGGATGCTCTGCAAGTGGTCCGTCAGCAGATCCTCGATGAGCTGAAGCTCAGCGGCGTCCAGTTCAGCACAGACACAGACGTGACCCTCAGCAGGGACCTCCTGGACAAGCTCCTGTATCTGGGTAAGGCTCCGCATCGAAAGTTAGCGGCTAGCTAAACTGTGGTGACACAGGAGTGTTGCGTTTGTCTCAGAGAGCTCCATCAACGAGAGCCTGCGCCTGTCATCGGCCTCCATGAACATCCGAGTGGCTCAGGAGGACTTCAGTCTGCATCTGAAGAACGAGCGCTCGGCGAACGTCAGGAAGGGCGACATCATCGTTCTGTACCCACAGAGTCTGCACATGGACCCGGAGGTCTACGAGGACCCACAGGTGTGACCACAAAGGGGTGCTAACGCCTCCATCGTTAGCTCGTCCTTCTAGCAGACCCCAGAACCCATCACCGATCTCTCATGTTTTCTGGTCATCAATCTTCTCTTTTCTCCTGACAGACGTTCCAGTTCGACCGTTACGTCCAGGACAGCAAAGGGGGCTTCTTTAAGGGCGGCCAGAGGCTGAAATATTACCTGATGCCTTTCGGCTCCGGTTCGTCCATGTGTCCCGGCCGCCACTTCGCCGTCAATGAGATCAAACAGTTCTTGTGTCTCATGCTGCTCTACTTCAACCTGGAACTGGAGCCGGGTCAGACCAGGGCCACTGTGGACTCCAGCCGGGCTGGACTTGGAATTCTGTTCCCATCTGCCAAGGTCCACTTCCGCTACAGGTTACGCTGTGTCTAACGGCACATTCATCTGAGCACGCTTTCATGCTAACGTGCGACATGAAGAATGAAGAATTTCTCTGAAGGAATGTTTTGATTTGAATCTTTTTAAGTGATGCCAAATTTTTGCTGATGACATTTCAAGATTCTTTTCACACTTTTCATGTTTCAGAAAGGTTAGCTTAGCTTAGCACAAGGTACAAGAAGATAATACGAAGAATAATTTGATTCCAGTTTTCTTTTCATTGCATTTATCCTGCATGTGGGATTAAACATTCCCAACACACGATGTTCATGTTTATGAGTGATTCTATATAAAATGATCATATGCACGTTTCATTTTTCACAGGAAATGTTTGAATAAATCTTTCTACTTCTGAAAAGACTGGTGCGGTTGCTCTTCCTGTCCGGCCAGCTGGGTCTTAGCAACGATCACAGTGCCTAGTGGTGGATTATTAGAGCCCCTAAAAAGCTACAAATGCTGCTGCAAGTTGTGCTAATGTTCCCAAACCTGACTCAGGATCAGGATGACCCCAGTCAGGAGACCTGTCAGCTGATCATGGCTCGGAACCCCAGCAGCCTCGGCCGATAGCAGCAGAGCTAACATGTTGCTGAAGGTTCGCTGCTCCTGTTCAGGTTGTGAGATTAGTTTAGCTAGCATAAGTACTAGCTACAGAATGAGTGATGCTGAACGTTCTCACAGAAGAATATTTTTAGCTTCATCTTCCTCCTTTACCTGGACAGGGACCTGGATCCACAGCAGGGGGCTGGTAGCTAAAGGCTGGACCCCCATTCTACTGTTAAAGGTTCTGGAACCAGCAGTAGACCAGCTGAGACTGGAGCGCTCTACTGAGATGATCTGGTGCCGTTGATTTGTTTTTCAGGACCAGCAGTGGAAAGAGCACCGTCATCAATGCCTTGCTCAGAGGTCGGGTGCTGCCAGCCAGCCTCACTCACACCACCAACCATTGCCTGGGTGGAGGGCATGAATGGAGGTGGTCAGTGGTCCTCCTACCCCTCATTGGTCCTCCTACCCCTCAGTGGTCCTCCTGTCCCTCAGTGGTCCTCCTGTCCCTCAGTGGTCCTCCTACCCCTCAGTGGTCCTCGTGGTCCTCCTGCCCCTCAGTGGTCCTCCTGTCCCTCAGTGTTCCTCCTGTCCCTCAGTGGTCCTCCTACCCCTCAGTGGTCCTCGTGGTCCTCCTGCCCCTCAGTGGTCCTCCTGTCCCTCAGTGGTCCTCCTACCCCTCAGTGGTCCTCCTACCCCTCAGTGGTCCTCCTGTCCCTCAATGGTCCTCCTGCCCCTCAGTGGTCCTCCTACCCCTCAGTGGTCCTCGTGGTCCTCCTGTCCCTCAGTGGTCCTCCTCCCCTCAGTGGTCCTCCTGCCCCTCAGTGGTCCTCCTACCCCTCAGTGGTCCTCGTGGTCCTCCTGCCCCTCAGTGGTCCTCCTACCCCTCAGTGGTCCTCCTGTCCCTCAGTGGTCCTCCTACCCCTCAGTGGTCCTCCTGCCCCTCAGTGGTCCTCCTGTCCCTCAGTGGTCCTCCTGCCCCTCAGTGGTCCTCGTGGTCCTCAGTGGTCCTCGTGGTCCTCCTGTCCCTCAGTGGTCCTCCTGCCCCTCACTGGTCCTCCTGTCCCTCAGTGTTCCTCCTGCCCCTCAGTGGTCCTCCTGCCCCTCAGTGGTCTTCCTGCCCCTCAGTGGTCCTCGTGGTCCTCAGTGGTCCTCCTGTCCCTCAGTGGTCCTCCTGCCCCTCAGTGGTCTTCCTGCCCCTCAGTGGTCCTCCTGCCCCTCAGTGGTCCTCCTGTCCTCAGTGGTCTTCCTGCCCCTCAGTGGTCTCCTGCCCCTCAGTGGTCTTCCTGCCCCTCAGTGGTCTTCCTGCCCCTCAGTGGTCCTCATGCCCCTCAGTGGTCCTCCTGTCCCTCAGTGGTCCTCCTGTCCCTCAGTGGTCCTCCTGCCCCTCAATGGTCCTCCTGTCCCTCAGTGGTCCTCCTGTCCCTCAGTGGTCCTCCTGTCCCTCAGTGGTCCTCCTGTCCCTCAATGGTCTTCCTGCCCCTCAGTGGTCCTCCTGCCCCTCAGTGGTCCTCCTGAACCCACCACCAAGTCCCAACACCGTGACGGTTCCACCTCGATGGGACAAACTTTATCTAAAGTGTCTCCCAAAAGCCCCAGGCATCTCAAGTTTTGGGGCTTTTGTCTGTGAAACCAGTTCCCATATTTATCCCCTTAAGTCTTGGCTTTGATGGATACTGTGTAAGGCACTGAATGGCTTTCAAGTGTACAAGCTTTGAAGAATACCAGAAAGAGTTGGTGCTTGGATAAATCAGCCCAAAACCCAAATATTAACATAGAGCAAACCAATATTACAACACATTTGAAACACAACTGAGGACTTATTGTTAGCCAACTAAACAAGCACTCCAACAAATATGAGCAAAATGCCACACGTAAGGGAATTTGTCCTGGACAACATTCACCCACTCGTTCAGTCATTCCTGGAAAGAACAACGGTAGAACAGTGGGAGTCCTTTGTTCTTGGTCGTCCTGACGATGCCACAACAAATCTAGTGGCAGAGTTGGTTCTAGAAATCATCGCAGCTCTGTCCACCTCCGTTTTAACAACTTTGAGGTCTGAGACACATACGTCTGAGGAGCGCGTCCTGACTAAGCTGAAAAAGACTCTTCCTGGGGTATTATCAGAAGCTTTGGGAATTCAAGAGGAAGAAGACAATGATGGATTAAAGACCTTGACGGACACAATTCAGAAGGAGGTCAGAGAAAACTTGAGCTCTTCACGTGCCAGCAGTGACAAAGGTACCCCCAACCAGAAAATCACCCCGACCTCCAGAATCAATGTCATGATTGTCCAATTTGTGGAGCTTTTCAAACGTTTTTCAGAAAAGATCACGACTTTTATTGGCCCTCGTCCACATAAAACCAATATTGAGCGTATTCCAAGTTCAGGAGAAGGCTTCCTTCTCAAGAACATCAAATCACCCATTGCAGCGGGGATCAAGGAGGAAATGGACTTTGAGTTTCAGGACATCTTCAGGCCTCTGATGGCAGATCTTCCAGAAGCTGAATGTAAGGAGTTACATCATGAAATATCGGGGGAGATTGAGATCGTGGCCGTAGAAATAAGCACCTTGTCTAAGAAGAGCCCAGAAACATTAGCCGTCAAACCAGCTGGGAAAAAAATCAAATCGTTTTTCGCCAAGTGTTTTGCCAAAGTTTGCTTAATGCGAATATTTGACAAGCTGGAGAAGAAACATCCCACGCAGACTGAAGACAAGAGTGAGTCAGTGGAGACGATACTGGAGAAACTTTCAACCCAGTTTCTGGATCAGGAAGATGACAAGGCTCAACGTGAGGATGCCTTAGTCCAGGTGTTCACGGACTTGTCTGGGAACAAGGTCTTGGAATTCAACCAAGAACTGAGTAATGAAATTTACCGCCACTCGGTACCAGAAGCTGCTCCTCCCTCAGTTGAGAGGGAGGTTCAGAGTGAAGTCCATGCAGACATTAGGAGCAAAGCTTGGGTCTTTATGTCTTTAATGAACTGGTACCTGAAGACTCAGGTAAACTGGGTCATTGACAGGGTGACGGTGCCTTATGTGGACCAATCTGGGATGAACATGTTGCCAGCACCAGTCAGAAGCAATGAAGACGTACCTCGCCAGGAGGCACAGCGAGCTACAAACAGATCGTACGTAAAGTTTCTCATTGAGAAGGTCGTTTACACGGTGTGCTCGGATGTGAAGATGCTGCCAGCAACAATCTCTGATTTAATCAGCAACCTGGTAGAAATCATCTGGGATAAAGTCAAAGATAAGCAGTTTTACACAGACTCTGACGTCTTTAAGAATCTGGAGAGGAGCATTAAGAAGCTGCTCTACAAAGTGTTGGGCTGCCCTGAAAAGGTTGTGTTCTTAATCATATGTGAAGATCCAGTTATTGTTGAACAAATCATGTTGATCATCAACAAACGGTTGTTAATGCCAAAGAAAAGGAAAAATGTGATCGTCCAGTTCTTCCTCTCACTGGGCAATGCCCTTTCCAAAGGATTCAGGACCGCTAACGACACCTTCGTGTTATATGCAAAGCATCACTGACAAAAGGACGTGGCTCCCTTTAAATCAGCAGCTGGAGAAACCATCAGAAGCCATATGGACACAAAACAGTGATGAATATCAGTCTACTGCAGTTTTCCAGGTTGGAACACTGGTTGGCTGTTTACTAAGAGTCTACAAACGCATCACAATACCTCGTTCATCATGAAGCTGATGTTATTTTCTAAAAAAGAAATAAAATGACACCAAAAAGATCCAGTTTTGATTCAAGGATTCTTCTTTTCGCTGCAGTTTTGTATCAGGTTTGACCTGAAATATAAGAATATATGTCTTCTGATGCCTTTACTTGTTAAATACAAAGCATTTTGAATTGGACTTGCAGCATTTTATTTGTCCATTAAGTCGCACTCATCTTTGCCTATTTAGAGATGTTTAAATATAGAACGTTAAATGTTCGGATGCATAAATTTGCATCCATGCAGAATTTAGGAGAGTCAATTAGCCAAATCCATCAACGAGCGCTCGTTTGCTACAGAAAACTTGTCTTTCATGTGATTGGAAAGGACAATGGAACATGTGATTGGGATTAAAGGCACTAGACTGGTTTAGATCATGTTTATCTGATAGATACCAGTTTGCCCATGTCCATGGCTAACCCTCCTCATACAGTAGGGTTAGCCATGGGGAATGAGAATAGAATGGGGGGCCGAGCATTTAGCTACCAGGCCCCCCTGCTATGGAACCAGCTCCCTGTCCCGGCCCCCCTGCTATGGAACCAGCTCCCTGTCCAGGCCCCCCTGCTATGGAGCCAGCTCCCTGTCCAGCCCCCCTGCTATGGAACCAGCTCCCTGTCCAGGTACGGGAGGCTGACTCCATCGCTACTTTTAAGATCAGACTTAAACCCTCCTCTTTGAAAAAGCTTATTGTTGTTAATTCTGTAGTTACAGTTACTATCATAGACAGACAGATTATCACACTTAGGGGGTCGTCGAATCATTAGGTTATCCATCCATCCATCCTCTACCCTTATCCGGGGTCGGGTCGCGGGGGCAGCAGGCGTTCCCAGACCAGTCGAGAGACATAGTCCTCTCCAGCGTGTCCTGGGTCTCCCCGGGGGGTCTCCTACCGGAGGGACAGCCCTGAACACAACACACAACACACACACCCACACAACACAACACAACACAACCAACACACACCTCTCCCTCTCTCTCCTCTCCTCTCCTCTCCTCTCCTCTCCTCTCCTCTCCCCTCCCCTCCCTCTCTCCCTCCCCTCCTCCCCTCCCCCCCCTCCCCTCCCCCCCTCCCCTCCCCCCCTCCCCTCCCCTCCCCTCCCCTCCTCCCCTCCTCCCCTCCCCTCCCCTCCTCCCCTCTCCCCCCTCCCCTCCCCCCTCCTCCCCTCCCCTCCCCTCCTCTCCCCTCCCCTCCCCTCCTCCCCCTCCCCTCCCCTCCCCTCCCCTCCCCTCCCCTCCTCCCCTCCCCTCCCCTCCCCTCCCCTCCTCCCCTCCTCCCCTCCCCTCCCCTCCCCTCCCCTCCCCTCCCCCTCGCCCTCCCCCCCTCCCCTCCCTCTCCTCTCCTCTCCTCTCCCTCCTCCTCCTCTCCTCCTCTCCTCCTCTCTCCTCTCCTCCTCCCCCCCAGACCGGAGAGGGACGACAGGACACCTGTCGTGAGCAGCTCTTCAGAAAGCTGAGGTATGTGAACAGGCCCTCATTAGAAGCTACAAATCAGCTGCACCAGGTGTGGTTAGGGGGCGTGCCACACACCTGCACCTTGGCACACCAGCTTTTTAGTAAACTAATAACCCCCAAACTATCAGTTACATTAGAATAGAAAACCCACTGCATCCGATTATGTTAAACAGCTCTGAAAATTACAGAATAATAATGAAACTATGGCATTAAAATGCAGCCGTCGTTCATTCGCGGGTGTAGTTCCTCTGCTGTCCGGGGGGGCAGTAGAGGGATTTACAGGAACGGCGCGAAAACCAGAAGAAGAAGCGCGGCTAGTTTAGCCCAGTTAGCTTCCGATGTTATGGCGGAACTAAACCGACAGCTTCAGGAGTACTTGGCCCAGTCTAAAAGTGGCGGAGCGAAGACCATTTCCCAGTCCAGTTCCTGCACGACTCTGGAGCTGGGCGACCCAGAGCCGGTTCCTGGGAGTTGGTTTGGTCGATGGTCGAGCCCCTGGGCGAGTGACCGGGTCAGCAACCCCCCAGGCCAGAGTTCCAGCAGTATTTCGTGGCCATGGTCAACTGAACCAGACCCGTGTCTGCCGGGACTGGGCCGCCGCCAGCGGCTGGTGGCCTTCGCCGTCTGCGTGTCGTTTTCTGCGCTGTGCTTCGGACTGTCGGCCCTGTACGCCCCGCTTCTCTTACTCTACGCCCGCAAGTTTGCGCTGCTGTGGTCTCTCGGCTCCGTGTTCGCCATCGCCGCGGTGGCGGTCTTACGCGGACCCAGCAGGCTGGTGGCCGGACTGCCTACTTCTCCCGGGGCTGTAGTCTATGTGTGTGCGCTTGGAGGGACCCTGTACGCGGCTCTGAGCCTCCACAGCACCGTGTTGACCGCGCTGGGAGCCGCCCTGCAGGTCGCCGTCATCGTCATGTTTGTGGTGTCACTGCTGCCCGGAGGCAGCGCAGGAATCCGCTTCATGGGTGGGATGGCGGCGTCCGCCATCAAAAGAACCGTCACCGGCAAAACCATGCCCATCTGAGCGAGCCCGGGTCGGCCGGGACCACGGGTCGGCCGGGACCACGGGCGGCCGGGGCCACGGGCCGGCCGGGACCACGGGGCCACGGGTCGGCCGGGACCACGGGTCGGCCGGGACCACGGGCCGGCCGGGACCACGGGACCACGGGTCGGCCGGGACCACGGGCCGGCCGGGACCACGGGTCGGCCGGGACCACGGGTCGGCCGGGACCACGGGCCGGCCGGGACCACGGGACCACGGGTCGGCCGGGACCACATTCCGGAAGCACATTCCTCTGCAGGGTCAGTGACCCTGACCTGCAGTTTCCCCTGAACTCTGACCTGCATTAGCATTGCTAATCGCATTGCTAATCGCCAGCTTTAGTAAATAAAGACTTTAGGTACCATTTACTGCGTATGACTGCTATTACTACCGATGACCCCCCCACACACACACACACTGATCAATAAAGCTGAAGTGTGAATCTTTATTGTCCACCTCAGTGAAAAGACAAAAACATAGAAATCTTTTACAAAAAGCAACACACTGCAGACAAAGTGTTCACTGTGAAATAAAATGTCTCTTACATTAAAATGAGCCAGAGACTTGCTGTCCACTTGGACCAGTCAGAGACCACCTTCTCTGGACTGGCAGCAGTTCTTATCCAGGAGCTTCCTGGTCCCGGGTCTGTTCACAGACCAGCTGGAAGGGAGGACGATGGAAGGTTACCACTATCTTCTCACTACCGCCCTCTTATGCCCCCCCTCGGTGGTCCCCTGGGTGCAGGTCCTCCTCTCCGGGGGCCCAATCCTGGACCCCAGCCACCTCGTCCACTGCGACCGGACGGCGTGTATCCGCCGTCGTCCCTCTGGGGGGGGCGCGCTGCAGGGAGAGAGCAGAGCTTGAAGCCTTTTCACACCAGTGGCGGTCGTCGTCATCAGTACATCCCAGCAGCGATCACCGAGGGTGACACCTCTCACCTCCGTCACTACATGGGGGGTCCAGCTCTCGGGGGTCTCCGGTTCCGGGCCCATCCTGCCACGGGCGTTTCCTGGGAGGCAGAGATGCCATGTCCATGCCTTGCATAGAGGAGGGCCGTTCTCGCCCGGCGGAGGACGACCCATCGTGGTTATCCCTGTAAGCCTCGTGACCTGTGGGAGGAACGGCTGGAATAAACCGGCTGTGTCCTGCCTGGACCATCAAAGGTTTCCAGGTAAAACTGGGTCAGACCATCCGAGCAGCTCCTCTCACCTCTGGGCGGACCTCCTCCTCGATGTGGCCTGAGTCTTCCTCCGCTGTCCCAGGCTCGGCCCATGTCCTCGTGCCCGTCGAAGCCTTCCTCCTGGCCTGCGTAGTCCTCAAAGTAAGCCCGAGCGCCGGGCCGGCCGGGCCCCCCGGGCCCCCCGCCTCTGAACCTGAAGAAGGCAGTAATTCTACCTGAGTGCAGTTCCAGACGCCCGCTGGGTTCTGGCTCATCACCTGGACTCACCTGTCGTCTCGGCGTCCTCTGAAGTC
Organism: Takifugu flavidus; assembly: GCF_003711565.1. Classification (NCBI taxonomy): domain Eukaryota; kingdom Metazoa; phylum Chordata; class Actinopteri; order Tetraodontiformes; family Tetraodontidae; genus Takifugu; species Takifugu flavidus. The sequence goes on along the minus strand of NC_079534.1, from coordinate 5,368,752 downwards.
TGCACTACTATATCTCTCTTCAGGAACCCAGTTCCCCCCATTCCCCCCGACCCCTCTGTGCCCACCCCCCCTGTGCCCCCCCATCGCCCCCCTTGGTACCCTTGCCCAGGTCTCCAGCCCTCCTCGGATCGGCCGTGGAAATCTTGCCCTCCATCAAAGTCCTGTGGGCCATGCTGGTTCTGCTGGCTGTCAGCCCAGTAAGGCCCTGAGCCCTGCTCCAGTCCTCCAGGGCCCTGCCTGTCAGAGGGGCCCATGTGGTGATTAGATGGCCCCCGATGGTCACCTGACAAGAGGAGAGGCAGCCATTACCTGCCTGCGCTCACTGGAAATGACCTTTTGACCTGTAAAGTGTGCAGCTTGTCCAGGTGTCTGTGGTGCTCCCGCTTGGCTCTCACCTTTATTTCCGGGCCCCATGCCGTGCATCGCCGGCCCCGAGTTCTGACCCTGCAAAGAAGAAGTGACAGTCGTGTTGAAACTAGTCCCAGGTGAGACAGGACACGCAGACGCACACACACAGACACACACACCTGGTGCTGCATATATGGAGGCCCCTGCAGGCTCTCGGGGGGGCCCTGCACACTTCCTTGTGACACATGCATCCCATAGTTATTTGACATGCTGCCATGTGTCCTGGTTGGGGGCCCCATCATCCCACCTTGAACATGTTGAATCATGTTCCCCTGATGTGCCATCATGCCCCCCTGAGGTAGAGGCCCCTGTGGATCTCTTGGACCTATCCCTCGTTGAGGTGGGGGTCCCTGCATCCCTCTAGGGGCCATGCCATGAGGTCCTTGTGGACCCATGCTCCGGGGAGGGCCAGAATGTCTCTGCATACCTTGAAGTCCCTGCATGTCTGGTGGACCCATCATACCCTGTGGAGGACCGGAGTGAGGCCCCATCTGCCCGGGGGGCATGAAAGGAGGTTGCATATTCCCAGGGGCCATGGGGGGACCCATCTGTTGAGGTGGCATGTTTAGAGAGTACCCCTGTTGACCAGGAGGACCTGGGCCCCCGGGACCGGCAGCAGAGAAGGAGGATGGCGGGGCCTGTCCCTGAGGGTGGCCCCCGCTCCCATCCGAGTTCATCTGGCTCATCCGATCCATCTTCATTTGCTGGAAAAGCAGGAACAAACAGAGGTCAGAGGTCAAACAGATGTTCCCAGTGTGACTGTGCTGGAGCCCCCCCAGCAGGGGGTGGTGGTCTGGGTCCGTCAGCAGCTCAGCTCTGACCTCCAGCAGCATGGGGTTGGTGTACTGCAGAGCCGCCATCTCCTGCTCGATCTCCGCCTGCGTCTTCTTCTTCATGTCCACCTTCTGCTCCGCCTTCCTGTCCTTGGCCAGATCTCCCCCAGGAGGCATCATGGGTACTTTATTCTCTGCCCAGGCCTGCACACAGAGGGGACGGTGATGTTGATCCAGCCGAGAGCTCCGGAGTGCACTCACAATGGTGGGAGAGCTGCCACTCGTCCTCTGGCACCTGCTGGAACTGTGCTGGGATGGGTTTAGCATACGGGACTTTCTTCTGCGGGACCTTCTTCATTTCTTTCCCCATGACCTCGTCCACACCCCAGTCCAGGCCAGGGATGGACATCTCCACCTCAGGAGGAAGCTCTTTACCTGCAGACAGCAGCCGCAGCTGTTTAGATGTTCCTCATGCTCGGTGACGTGACTCTTACTCCTCAATACCCTCGGACACTCGATCTAAAGGTCAGCTCAGGTAAATAGAGCAGGTTACTGATTCCAGTCAATCTGAAGCCTCCGAGCTTTTTAAAATAAAGACGCTTGTCCTCTCAGAACCCACAGGAACCCGAACCCAGGTGGTTGGAGAGTGGACCTACTGCTCTGCTCCTGCTCCATGGCTGCCTTCAGCTGGTCGGGGATGCCCATCCCAGGGATGGACGCCACACTGTTCAGGTCCACATCATCTGGAACACACAACCCCCACATCAGGATTCTGAGGCCACGCCTCACGTGTCCCCACGTGCGCTGCAGCTCACCGTACTCCAGCCCATCTTCAGACATCCCAGGCAGCAGATTCAGGTTGTAGCGGTCCCTCATTTTGTCGCCCGGGCGATTCCTCGTCCAGAATTTACTGAAACAGAAACAGTCGTGAGGTCGGAAGCTTGGCGAGTGTCCCGGCCGACCCACGTATGTGCTGGGCCACACTCTAAAGGAACCACGGAACCATGTTCCCCTGGTCAAAATAAGAACCAGCGTGTGTCCAACCTGGTGTGGTCATTGGAGCCCGAGCACAGGATGTGACCCAGCGGGTGCCAGGCCAAGCTCCAGATCATCCCTTCATGAGCCATCTCCATCCCTCCAACTTCCTTCTCCACCCTGAAAAGCACAAGTGTGAACGCTGGAACCAGTAAACCAGCACAATGGACCAGTAAACCAGCACAATGGACCAGTGAACCAGCACAATGGACCAGTGAACCAGCACAATGGACCAGTAAACCAGCACAATGGACCAGTGAACCAGCACAATGGACCAGTGAACCAGCACAATGGACCAGTAAACCAGCACAATGGACCAGTAAACCAGCACAATGGGCCAGTGAACCAGCACAATGGACCAGTAAACCAGCACAATGGGCCAGTAAACCAGCACAATGGGCCAGTGAACCAGCACAATGGACCAGTAAACCAGCACAATGGCCAGTGAACCAGCACAATGGACCAGTGAACCAGCACAATGGGCCAGTGAACCAGCACAATGGACCAGTGAACCAGCACAATGGGCCAGTGAACCAGCACAATGGACCAGTGAACCAGCACACTGGACCAGTGAACCAGCACACTGGACCAGTGAACCAGCACAATGGACCAGTGAACCAGCACAATGGACCAGTAAACCAGCACAATGGGCCAGTGAACCAGCACAATGGACCAGTGAACCAGCACACTGGACCAGTGAACCAGCACACTGGACCAGTGAACCAGCACAATGGACCAGTGAACCAGCACAATGGACCAGTGAACCAGCACAATGGGCCAGTCCAGCTTCAGCATCATTACCCAGTGTGCCAGAAGAGCAGAGAACCATCAGAACCTCCACTAGCAAACAGACCTTCGTGGACAGGATGCCAGGCCACCGCTGTGGACAGAAGAACACGAGGTCACGCTGGAGGACCAGCAGAAGCTCCAGGACAGGAAAGTCCTGCCGCTCACCTGTGGCCTCCTTCTTGTGTCCCCTGAAGACCTGCAGCTCCTCCTTCAGGTTCCTGATGTCAAACAGTTTACAGAGGTGGTCTCGGGAGGCAGTCAGCAGCCAGTTACCATTCAGGTTCCACTTCACCTCCATCACCGTGTTCTTGTGGGCGTGTCTGACACAAAAATCAAAGTTGCGTCACTTCAGGGTTCTGACGGAGGTTCGGGCCAGCAGAGCAGCTCCGGACTCACAGCGTCGCCAGACTCTGGCCGGTCTTGGGGTCCCAGAATTTGATGGGCTGCTGGCTGTCTTTGCTGCCAGAGACCACCAGACCTTTAGTGGGATGCCAGTCAACACACTTGACATCAGCACCGTGACCTGCGCACACACACACACACACACACACTTTTTCAGATGTATCCCCACACTTAGGGATTGTGATTATCGATGATGTGGACGGTGATTATGGACTACCTCGAAGGATCCGTTCCTCGTGGCAGCGGAGGAAGTCCCAGATCCTCACGGTTCCGTCATCCGAGCAGGTTGCAAATTTATTGTCTGTTGGAGAGAAACTACACAAGACAGAAGAGATGTGTGACCAACACTGAACGGTGTAACCCTGAGAACAGAAGCCTCCTCACAGGCGTCGTATCAGCGCTCCTGACGCAGACTCGGAATTCCTGTTTACGTTGTTACTTTTCTGTATTTTCTCCTCCATTTAAAGTGAAATATCTCGATGTAAAATACCCAAGTTCATCATAAAGACAATGTGGGTATCCGTTACGTTCATCTTCAGTTTTGAAAAGCTTCACTGACCAAGGTAGAGGGGCCACTGTCTCCATCTGCTGGACAAGCCTCAGAACAACCTCACCAACAGAACCAGAATCCATCAGAATAAATCAAAAAGTGTTTTAGGAGCCTCCCAATGTCAAGAATTGAGTTTGGATCAAGCTGGATATGAGTAAATCTTCAGCTCTGCTTCCTCCCATCTTCAGTTTTTACTCACCCGTCAAGCGTCATGTGGTTCTGGGCTAAAGGGGAACCGGGCCCTATGTGACAGAGCAGTTTTATGGTGTGGGACGGCCCGCGGGTCAGCGACAGTTAGGGTTAAACCCGCTGTTCTGGAGACGGTGCTGGTCAGCCTCGTCTCCTCTGGAGGACAGATGCTAAAGGTTAGCGTTACACAAGTGAAGGTCCAGCTCCTGCACAGCTCGGCCCGCAACAGAGGGAACCACAGCGGCAGAATGTCCAGTTCAGCTGTCCTGGATCTGAGTGGAACCACAAACTTCTGGGTTTGGGTCCCCAAAGGAACCACTCAGCCAGTGTCCACCAACACGATAAAACTGGTTCTGACCGTTTAAGACAGCACCACCACTTTTATAGCATCAGAGCAGTCCATCACAACAAACGCTACTCTCGGACCAGGACCTTCGGTTCTGAGGGGCTCAAACTTGAGCAGAGCTAGCTGTTGAGGTGTCACAGTTCAGGTCCCAGTCAGGGTACAGACGGGTTTCGGGTCAAAGTCTCAGCTGAGGCGGTCGGGTCAGAGCACTGTGCTGTAGCCATCTTTAATCGGACCGTGAAAACGGCCCGTTGAGTTATTGGATCGGATCGGGCCAAACTCCACTGTGCATCAACAATGAGCCACCAGGTGCATCTTGGGAACTGTAGTGTTTGCTTTGGGTATTTGGACCGTAAACATGTAGAACTCAGACTTTTGTCTACTTGTCTTTATTATTACTAAATATTTTTGTACTTTATGTTAAACTTTATTGATCCCTGCTCAAATGTCATTGAGGGAAAGAAGATGGGCCTTTATTTCTTTATTCTAACAGTCTCCACCCACACCATCAGGCCAGGCCGGGCCACAGCACTTCAGAACCAATGAGATGACTTTATTTACAGTAAACAACTCATAAGCCATAAGGAACAACATTAACAACAGACCACTGCAGTGTTGCAACAGCACACACTTACATCTGTCATTAATCACCCACAACAGGAGGCCCAGGGCGAGGCAGCGCCCCCCGCAGGCTGACAGGGTGCAGCACACACTGGCCTTAACTACAGAAAGTGGTAGATTAGGTAGAAACCTGGCTTCTCTAATGGCCTCCTTGTGAGCCTGGAACATCTTGACGTTGTTCATGTTGGACTGCCAGTACTTGACGTAGCCACCGTGATCTGCCGTCAGCATCCACATGTCATTGTGAGACCAGGTCATCGCACGGACCGGACTGTCGTGGGCCTGCAGGGGACAGAGGAACCGTCACCATCACCAGGTCCGACAACCTCTGTTCCATCCGAATTTCATTCATTTGTGAGGAGGTCACGCCTCCATGAGAACATTTGAATGAATGCTGAGCTTCTGATTTCCCTCCAGTCCGTATGTGAACAGCCATCAGCAGGCAGGTGTGTGTTTACCTGTAAGATGGTCTCAAAGTTGAATGTCAGTCCATTCCAAAGAGTGAACTCTCCACTTGAGGCTCCGGTGACCAGACGGCGGCCTTCAGGAGTCCACTGGAGGAAACAGATCAAGAGTTGAAAGATGCAGAACACCCCCCCCACCGGCCCGGTGCAGACTCTTACCCTGATCACAAACACAGGACACTTGACTTTGTTGGTGGAGGTCCGGACAAACTTGGTGGTTACAGCATTCATCGGGTTGTTCAACATCCCCAAAGGAGGAACCAGCTGAAAGAAGCAGCGGGGATCTTCAGGAGCGCCTCAGGACTTCGCTGAAGCACAATCAGCTCATGCTTTCCAGAGAAGCTAAGCACAGCTAAGCTAAGCTAAGCTAAGCTAAGCTAGCGGTGGGTCAGCACTCACGTCATTGTAGCACCCTGCGTCGGGCTGGATGGCTCGGAAGTCTCGGTGATCTCGCTGCCACAAGCGGTTCTGCAGTGGGCACAGAAACAAGCACTTTGGTTCTACCTGCCTGGTCCCAGGTGCCAGGCGACAGTTAGCACGCCTCAGTTGTGGTTACCCCCAAATGCCTGATGACTGAAGGGTTGTAGTCGATGGTTTTGCGATTGACGGCCTTCCTCATGCGTTTCCCATCGAAGGTGAGCTGCTGCATGGCCTGCTGCTGGGCGAAGTCCGGCCTCTTGTAGAACACCTGCCGCGGCGCCTGGTGCTGGAAGCGCGGCATGTGGAAGAAACGCTGCGGCGAGCCGATGTCAGTCGCCATGGTGCTCCCGCTGTACCTGCAGGAGGGGATGGGGAGGGTTACCCGTGCACGTGGAGGGGATGGGGAGGGTTACCCGTGCACGTGGAGGGGATGGGGAGGGTCGCACGATGCTAACGAAGGGGAACCATGATGTGGACTTCAGCTTCCTCTGAGCACCTTCACACAGCAAAGACTGGGACTTTTTTAGCACTTTGCACATTAAAGAGCAACAAGCACGAAACAAGGATCATCGAGCCCTTCATGTTTTCATATTATGCTCAATATTAGTGAGTATTCACTCAAATATGAGGATTGTTTAACAGTGTAACTAAGAAAGCTATTTTAGATGTACGCAGCTAGCCACAGATACTGCCTTCACTTCCATGTATGATCGAGACCTTAATTATCCTTAATTATCCTGTTAAAGCAACAGCAAGAGAGTATACTCTTTATTTACATTATTTCTCCCACGTGAGAACAGGAAATCTGTGTCAGTTGATCCCAAACTCTCTGACAGTAAAACTGAAGCGTCAAACATAGTCTGACTGCAGGAACCCTCACCCTCACCCTCACCATTTACGCTTTAGTCCCTCAGCTGTTGTCCAGAGTGGCGTCCAGTCCTAAACCCCCTGGAACAACTACCAACTACCGGAGCAGCGCTGCGAAGGGGACCGGAGGATAAACACGGGCCGGTAGGAGACACAAGAGTCAGTCTTCAAGAGCTTCTTGAAGGAAGAGAAGGTCCTACTCTGACGCAGCTCTGAAGGTCGTTCCACCATCGGGGAACGAGGGACGAGTCCGGATTGTTGTGCCAGAACTGACGCGTTGCCAGGCGACGCTCATGTGAGGACATTAGCAGACAGGGGCAGATGGGCTCCAACAAGACTGTTCAAGTAAGAGGAGCAGGTCCAGCTGCTGCTCTGTAGGTCTGAACCTGAAGTGAATGTGGCAGCTGCAGGTGGCCAGAGGAGCTCCATCAGCCGTGGGCTGACGTGGACCCATCCAGCATGAACCAGCAGCTGGGGGACGTGTTGGGCCAGGAACAGTCTGGTGATTCGGATGGTAAATGAGGCAAATCATGACACCAAGGCCACCCATCAGAAAACGTCTGTTAATCATGAGTCCAAGGTTTCATCAGACTTGGTCGGAGCCAGAAGAGACAGAATAGAGCTTTACACTGCATCAAGTTGAGCCTCAGAATCTTCAGAGGTTCAAAAAAGTGCTAAAAAGTGGACAAAAGAGTGAGAACAGAGAAAAGTGGGCAGCACACAGCGATGATCTGGTAGACAACGTACGGGAGAGGTGGAATAATTCATCCTCACCACCAGAACTGGGGAAGAAAGGATTCAAAAATTGAGATTATGTCACAATATTTTACCCTGGAACAATAACCACCGGCTCCTCCACGGAGGTGAGCACAATAAGAGACAAGTGCGCTGGATGTGGAGCCCCCGGCGTCCTCCGGTGGAGCCACATTGGCCCAAACTCCTTCCTCATTAGGTACCTTTGTAACACGAGTCCCCGTTAATGCTTCCAAAGCAGCGAGCAGCTGACCATCTGAACAATTAGGTTCTATAGAGTTGGAGCTGGTAGCATCGCTAGCATGATCGCCTAACTGCTAAAAGCTAACTGTGCACCAGCAGCATAGCATGCAAAATAAAAGGCAGTTTCAACTCCCACGGCCAATAAACGAGCCACACGCACCCAAACACCAACGTCGGCAGCGTCTGGGTTTGTTCTCAGGGGCATTTCGTTACGTTCTGATGTTCCGTGATAAAGTGCGACGGCCCGGAGGAGCGACAACAAGCTGCCCGGGCTAAAGGGAACTCACCGACAATCTCCACGGCTGAGCTAGCAGCTAGCTAGCGCTCGGAAACAGACCAGGTTCTTCTGTTGGGCTCTCCCCGGACAAACATAAGCCTCGCGAACTTTATTCAACGCAAAGTAACACGATTTTTGTCACTTCAACCACCAAAGAACTGTATCATGGCGAGTCTTCTCGTCCCGCCGAAGAGCATTCTGGGTAATCTTCGCGAGGGCGGGAGAACGGCCGATAGATGGGAAATGGAGTTCTTGAATGCAGGCGCGCGCGCACGCACGCCGCTCACACACCAACAATAAAAGTGCCGTACACTACTGTTGCTACTGTGGGGTATTTATTACGGCTGCGTCCGAACCCGCACACTCGCTCCCTGTCCACTACCCACTACATAGGGCGAATTATGTATCCTGGACATTAATAGCTTCTTGTCTTGGCGTGACAGTGGATGTTGCGAAATCACCTGTGAGTGACGTCATTGCCGCTTCCTCCAATCAGACGGTTACCTGTAATTAGCCGAAGAGCAGCGCGCGCTCAGCTGGACCGCCTTAAACTGTCGCCTCGTCCTCCGTAAAGTTCCGCAAATTTCGCCGAAACTTCGGTTAATCCCGACGGATCTCGTTCCCACAGCCGGTAACCAGAGCAACAGACGCTTTTTAACCGGAGCAACAGACGCTTTTCCGGGTCACGGACACGGCCGCCGCTGCTTTAAACACTTTCTTGCGTCGCTTTATCGGCTAACGGCGGCTAGCTCGGCTAAAGCCGCTTCAGTTGGTGTCGCTTCTGTTGCGGTTTGGCGCAAATTCAGCCTTTTGGCTCTTAAACAGAAGCTAAAAGGCTGCTATTTTCTGCATTTCTGAGTTATTTATGAGAAAGACTGACAAAGCTACATTTTTGAAAGTAGGATTGTGGCGTTTATAGCAGTGTAATTGATGTCTTATTTTTTTCTGTTATCAGACGTAGTTTGTGTGTACTTGACCAGTCTCTCTCTCTCTCTCTCTCTCTCTCTCTCTCTCTCTCTCTCTCTCTCGTGTGTGTGTGTGTGTGTGTGTGAGCAGCAGTAATGAGCAGCAGGAGCCGCAGGTCCTAGTAAGAGCAGAAGCAGCTTATCTCCAGATATGTTTACATGTCTAAAACAAACCTGAAGCGATTTAACTGATATTTTAAATGGAAACGTCTCATCAGATCCTGATCACACAGCAGATGATGAACCAGCTGGTTTTATTTGTTGTTGCAGCCGTTTGGGACATGAACGATGCAATGGAAGGGCGTCCAGACGCACACTACAGAAGCCTAAATGGGCCAAATCCAAGGTAAAGTTGTGATTACAGGTGGTTTTGGTGTCAGCATGGCTGCTGTGGTTCTGCTACAGTTCTCATCTAAGCTGGTCTGTGTCAGGCCCAGCAACGATGGCAGCAGATCATCAACGAGGAGCTGATCAAAGGTCCCTGGACTGCAGAGGAGGACCAGAAGGTGCCGCTCCACCCAAACACTGTAGTACACAGCAAGATGGAGGCAGAAAGGAAGAGAAGATCTTTTCCTCTTCAAAATGATCATATCAGAGTAAAAAAATAAATGTCCTCTTGGAGGACATGATGTTCCTGATGGAGCATCGTATTCCGTTTCATAAATCCATGTAGTTCTTTGTATAACTGAGCCAAATACATTCTCCCATAATAGTTCCCATCTCACGTTCCTGTCTTCAGCCATTTGGTCAGTGGTTCCTGAGGGTTCCTCGAGTGTCAAGAACATCAGAGGCTGAACCCTGATGTGATGGAGCTGACACCATTTCTCACCTGAGCTCTTCCTCTGCAGGTTATCGACCTGGTGGAGAAGTTTGGCACCAAGCGTTGGTCGCTCATCGCCAAACACGTGCACAGTCGTAACGGGAAGCAGATCCGCGAGCGATGGCACAACCACCTGAACCCGGCGGTGAAGAAAAGCAGCTGGACACCTGAAGAAGACCGCGTCATCTGTCAGGCCCAGAGAATGCTGGGAAACCGCTGGGCGGATATCTCCAAGCTGCTGCCGGGGAGGTCTGGCTCTCTCTGTCTCATGGACTCTCTCTGTCTCATGGACTCTTTCTGTCTCTCATGGACTCTCTCTGTCTCTCGTGGACTCTCTCTGTCTCTCGTGGACTCTCTCTGTCTCTCATGGACTCTCTCTGTCTCTCATGGACACTTTCTGTCTCTCATGGACTCTCTCTGTCTCTCATGGACTCTCTCATGGACTCTCTCTGTCTCTCGTGGACTCTCTCTGTCTCTCATGGACTCTCTCTGTCTCATGGACTCTCTCTGTCTCTCATGGACTCTCTCTGTCTCTCGTGGACTCTCTCTGTCTCTCGTGGACTCTCTCTGTCTCTCATGGACACTTTCTGTCTCTCATGGACTCTCTCTGTCTCTCGTGGACTCTCTCTGTCTCTCATGGACACTTTCTGTCTCTCATGGACTCTCTCTGTCTCTCATGGACTCTCTCTGTCTCTCGTGGACTCTCTCTGTCTCTCATGGACTCTCTCTGTCTCATGGACTCTCTGTCTCTCATGGACTCTCTCTGTCTCATGGACTCTCTGTCTCTCATGGACTCTCTCGTGGACTCTCTCTGTCTCTCATGGACTCTCTCTGTCTCATGGACTCTCTGTCTCTCATGGACTCTCTCATGGACTCTCTCATGGACTCTCTCTGTCTCTCATGGACTCTCTCTCTCTCATGGACTCTCTGTCTCTCATGGACTCTCTCATGGACTCTCTCTGTCTCTCATGGACTCTCTCTGTCTCTCATGGACTCTCTCTGTCTCTCGTGGACTCTCTCTGTCTCTCGTGGACTCTCTCACGGACTCTCTCGTGGACACTTTCTGTCTCTCATGGACTCTCTCTGTCTCTCATGGACTCTCTCTGTCTCTCATGGACTCTCTCTGTCTCTCATGGACTCTCTCTGTCTCTCGTGGACTCTCTCTGTCTCTCGTGGACTCTCTCTGTCTCTCGTGGACTCTCTCTGTCTCTCGTGGACTCTCTCACGGACTCTCTCGTGGACACTTTCTGTCTCTCATGGACTCTCTCTGTCTCTCATGGACTCTCTCTGTCTCTCATGGACTCTCTCTGTCTCTCATGGACACTCTCTGTCCTCAGGACTGACAACGCCATCAAGAACCACTGGAATTCCACCCTAAAGAGGAAAGTCCATGACGATGGATACCTGCAGGCATTACACCTTGACAGCCGGCCCTCCTCCTCCTCCTCCTCCTCCTCCTCGTCCACAGTACTGGGCTACCGGCGTTGTCCCCCCCCTCACACACCCAGTGTCCCCCTCCAGGTCCTTGTCTGATCCTCCACTGTAGCTGTGGCCCCAGCATCACCATGATGACATGTTCACACGTCTCCTTACAGGACAGAAATGTTTCCAGGTACACCTGTAAACCCCAGGGTGGCCACGCCCACCAGGCGTGCCCTGTCTGCATCCCTGCCTCCTTGCCAGGTTCCAGCTGTGCACCGAGTCTGTACAGCCTGAAGGCACCTATGAAGGTGAGAAGTGTGCAGATGTTCCCACCCAGAGCAGCGGTGTTGAGGAGCATGGTGGAGGTGTTGGCTCAGCAGCCTTAAAGATGAGTGACGTAATGAGCCGCGGCGTAGGTACCCAGCAGGCTAGCCTGGCTCCTGCTAGCCTGGCTCCTGCTAGCCTGGCTCCTGCTAGCTTGGCTCCTGCTAGCTTGGCTCCTGCTAGCCTGGCTCCTGCTAGCCTGGCTCCTGCTAGCTTGGCTCCTGCTAGCCTGGCTCCTGCTAGCTTGGCTCCTGCTAGCCTGGCTCCTGCTAGCTTGGCTCCTGCTAGCTTGGCTCCTGCTAGCCTGGCTCCTGCTAGCTTGGCTGTGCTAATCTCCATATGTCAGGGCCTCTTGTCGTGTTTGGCTCTAATAAAACTATCACCAACAACTTTAATAGTCAAGCAACCGACACAAGTTCAGGTTGTTTCTTCCAAATCAAAGAATTGCAATGTCACCTGAAGAGGAACCAAAAATGAGGAACTGCGTGGTCGTTCCAAGAACTTTGGTCCTAAATGTGTCTGTTGTTGGCATTAATGTTGGGCTGTGGCTCCACCAAAGCTGTCGGTGTCTCTGGAGGCACCAGGAGCCGCTGGGTGAGACCCATGAAGATGCTGGGTCCATATAGTTCAGCCTTCCTGAGAGGACCGTCTCTGGGACGCCCTTGGAGTGCGCGTGGACGTCGTCTCAACGTCCACCCGCACAAACCAACCTACGAGGAGCTTCATTTTCTGCCTCGTGAAGACTGTCTGTTAGCGTAGCAACACTTAAGCTAGTTGTAACATCGGGTACAGGTGTGATATACGGCCATTATAGCGCAGCTCAGAACCAAGCTGAGCGCCTGACGCCACTTTTCCGTTTAGCGTGATGCTAACGCGAGCGTCCGTGATGCTAACGCGAGCGTCCGTGATGCTAACGCGAGCGTCCGCGCTGCCGTTGGACATCTGCAGATGTGGGATCTGAACCTCTTGTGCTTCTACCTGCTCTGTGTTGGTGTCAGAACGAGTCCTGGAGCCACAGCCCACTCCCTGCGAGCGGCCCTTACGCGGACGATGACCCCCCATTAGTGATCGACATGTGCAGGAGTGATGACGTGAGACCCCCACCGTGTGCCTCAGCTTGTCCTCTTTAAAGGGGCGTGGCCTAACTGTGCTGTGCCTGCAGGAACCGCTGCTCGGTGCTGATGATATGGCCTCCAGCATGGACTTCACCTCTCCCTGGAGCAGGACCACAGGGGCCTTGAGCTGCTCCCCATCTCAGGTCAGGAGGCGTCTGGCATCATCTGAAACATGGTCTGACTGTCTGACTGTGACCCGTCTGTCCACCGTCTGCAGTTCTTCAACATACATGAGGTCAGCAGTCAGAATCTGGGTCAGAACGTCTGTTCTCACAAACAGATGCCACAGCACAGCAGCCAGTATGTGGGCGGGGCCACAGGTCACATGGCATCACATCACACATCTATTCGTAGTACCGCTACACCGGGTTAGGTTAGCTGGTCGGGTGCTGAAGACCCAGTTGTGGAGGCAGCACTGAGATGCAGATGTGTTTGTTTCAGGACGTCCACGGAGTTCAACGACTTCCTGCTGTCAGCGCCGGTGTCTCCCACACCTCTGATCAACAGCATGGATCAGGTGAAACACACCCTGCTGCTGGCCACCAGGAGCTGCTAGCATGACGCTCGCCTGTGTGTGTGTGTGTGTGTGTGTGTCTCAGATTTACTGGAGTAAAGTGATGAACCTGTTGTGGGAGGAGCAAAGCTTTGATCACCAACAGTCCAGCATCAGCTCGCAGGTCAGTAAAGGACTGAAGTCAAAGAACTTGGGGTTGGGGGCAGATGTGTGGCTCCATCAGCTGGGGATTCTGCTTCTGTCAGCACTTCCAGCGAGTCTGGGACTGAGCGAGCTGAGCTCGAGCTTGCTGTGGCTCCGCCTCCTCGCCACTCAGCGTGTAGGCAGTGGGCGGAGCCACATGTGCGCAGTGTGTGACGCTCCTGGCTGTGCACAGGTGACGGGCCAGAGTCAGACGCAGAGCCTCAGGCAGCCCAGCTCTGCGTCCCCCTGCTACAGTGAGGCCCAGTCCAGGCCACAGAACCTCAGAGAGTCCAAGTCTCTGTCCAACCCGCTGCAGGAGAACCTGCTCCAGCAGGCCCCGCTCCAGGACCACCCGTTCCAGGAGAACCTGCTCCAGGAGAACCCACTACAGGAGATCTCGTCTCTTTTGGAGGTTTGTGGCGAGGCCTTGGATCAGGCCGGTGGATGCTGGTGCCAGCCCACCGCGGGGCCGCTGCATCCTGCTGAGTTACTGTGTGAGGTGAAGTCCAGAACCAGCGCCACGCTCATGTCTGGGTCCCGTCCTGCTTCTGACTCTGGTCTGACCAGCAGATGAAGGCCAACTTGGAGACGGTGAAGACCGGAGACCATCTGAATGTGCTGGAGCAGGCCCGCCTGTACCTGGAGCCCTGATGGGCGGGGCCAGGGCCAGGGTGGGCGGGGCCAGGGCCGGGGGGGCTCGGTTCTGGATCTGATTTCAGTCATGTGATGGATCAAACCTGCGTGTTTCCATAGAAACATCTGGGAATCAGGTAAAAGGATTTTATTTGATGGTGAAATCTTTCAAAGGGATTAGTTACCATGGTAACAGACACGCCTGCCTTTCGTCCGACTGCTTCAGTTGATTTATATCTGACTTGGGATCAGTTTTCTGGGCCCTCACTGGGACCTGTTGCTGTCTTGTTATGTTTCCATCTGGGTTTCAGGTTCCCCCCACCACCACCTCCTCCTGCTGCTCCTGGTCCTGGACCTGCTGGTCCTGGTCCTTCTGGTCCTCCTGCTCAGGCTGGTCCTGCTCCTGCTGCTCTTGGTCCTGCCGGTCCTGCTGCTCCTCCTGCCGGTCCTGCTCCTCCTGCCGGTCCTGCTCCTGCTCCTCGTCCTGGTCCTGCTCCTAAAGCTGGTCCTGCTCCTGCTCCTCGTCCTGGTCCTGCTCCTAAAGCTGGTCCTGGTCCTGCTCCTCCTCCTGGTCCTGGTCCTCCTGCCGGTCCCGGTCCTGGTCCTCCTGCCGGTCTTGGTCCTGGTCCTCCTGCCGGTCCTGGTCCTGGTCCTCCTCCTGGTCCTGGTCCTCCTGCCGGTCCTGGTCCTGGTCCTCCTGCCGGTCCTGGTCCTCCTCCTGGTCCTGGTCCTCCTGGTCCTGGTCCTGGTCCTCCTCCTGGTCCTGGTCCTCCTGCCGGTCCTGGTCCTCCTCCTGGTCCTGGTCCTCCTGGTCCTGGTCCTCCTCCTGGTCCTGGTCCTCCTGCCGGTCCTGGTCCTCCTCCTGGTCCTGGTCCTCCTGGTCCTGGTCCTCCTGCCGGTCCTGGTCCTGGTCCTCCTGCGGTCCTGGTCCTGGTCCTCCTGCTGGTCCTGGTCCTCCTGGTCCTGGTCCTGGGTTAGTCGTCATCACTTCTGCTCTTTGTTCCCCATTTTCAGAAACTCTTTGATCCTTTGATGAAAGCTTGAAATCTTAATTTGAACTGTGAAGATGTGAAGAATCCTTTCAAATGTTGATGTCATAGGTAACTTTGGTTTCCAGGTGTGATTCAGGTGAGGTGACTGGTCTAGAATATTTTAATGTTTTTAACCCTGTAGGTGCTGCACTCCCTCCATCAGTTGCTTATTGATGGCTTATTGATTTATTGAGCAGTTATCTAGAATCTATTTTATTCAGTTTTAAAAACTGCATTTTACCCAAACATTTTTAGGAGTACTTTGATTTAATGGGACCTTTTAAATGAAATAAATACAGATGTTTTTATGCAAATGAAACAATGTGGATTCTTTTATTTCCTGTTTGCTTTGTGTGAGCTGGACAATAACCTGTAAACTCCTTTAAGTTCTTTTCCTTATGTATCGATGTATTTACATGGACCTGTTCACTGATGTGCAATAAAACCTTGATTTTAAGATTCTTTTGCATCTCAACGGGGGGGGGGGCAGGTTGGTGGCTTTGATGTTTAGGGGTAGTTACCTTGTGCAACCACATGGGGCAGCAGCTGCCCTCAGACGCAGGTGACCCTGCAGGACAGGAGCCGTCCGTTCCATTTGGGAGCTTCTGAACCACCAGGTGAACATCTTGAAACAGAACCTGGACCAGGTCTCCAGGGTTCAGCTCCAGCCCCCTCGGCCAACAAGCTCGGGGTTTTTCACCTCCACCATCACACCCACTTCAGACCAGGTGACTGTTACCAATAGTGGTCCGGTCTCGGTCCAGCTTTGGTCCATTTCCAGTTCTGATCTGGTACTAATGTGAGCCTGACCTGGTCCTGCTCCGGTTCTAATTTGGCTCTCCCCTACAGTGGTCCCACAATGGTCCCTTCTGGGGAACTTCTCAGCATGATCTGAAAATGCCACAAGTAGAGTTTAGGCCAGACTGGGA
Organism: Takifugu flavidus; assembly: GCF_003711565.1. NCBI lineage: Eukaryota > Metazoa > Chordata > Actinopteri > Tetraodontiformes > Tetraodontidae > Takifugu > Takifugu flavidus. The sequence goes on along the minus strand of NC_079534.1, from coordinate 5,352,679 downwards.
AGTTCTGAGGAGGAACGAGAACTACCTTCTCAGCTCCTGGTCCTGGATCTGCACGCTGATGCACAGATGGCATTATTGATCACGTTGTGATTGGATCACAGTCCTGCTGGCTCCTTGCTCCAGATGTGCTGCTGGACTTGAAGCTCTGACCTTCCTATAACTGTTCCATCACCTGAGCAGCAGCACCTGATCAACAAATGTTCTGAAACCCCTCCATCACATCCAGATGGGGCAGCTGCTGGATCAGATGGAGGAGGGTTAAAGTTCCTGGAAACACCCTTTAGAGCCATAGATCCGTGGAATGATGGCGTGAGGTTCCACGAGGTCACAGATTAAAGGAGCTCCGTGTGTTCAGGTCTGATGATGCTGGAGACCACGTGGGGTCCACCCTGGAACCCAGTCTGATCGGGATGCACAGCTCAGCCCGACTGGTTGTGATGAGCAGCCGTGCTCTCATGTGGGACGAGACCTGATCCCTGAGCCTGATGTGCGTCTCCATGGAAACGCGACAGGCCAGTTCAGTGACGTCAGCATCAACAAATATAAACACAAACAAATCGAAACTTGCTATCGTTTAATTAGTCATTTATAAAGAGTGTATTTGAAATAAAAATACTCTAATGTTCATTTGATTCATTTAGAAGAATACATTTCCATGAGATGAAAGTGATTTTTTATGTTTGGTTTATGTTTTTATGTTTTAACTCCACATTGAAGAATTTATGATTACACAGGAAAATACTGGAATCACATTTACCAACATCACTAATGAGGATTAAATGGTCACTTATTTCATACAATCCTGTAAACTCAACATCTTTTTGATCAAAACTTCAAAGATTGGCAGCAAGATCAAAGGGTGGATGAGGTCCCCACAAGGACAGAAGAATCATGTGTGTGTGTGCTACATGTTTGTGAGGTGAGGAACTTCTTTACGTCCCTCATAACTTCAAAGGTGTGTTTAAAAGTTCCGGTTAGAATTGGGTTGAGGTCAAGATCGAGATAAGGAAGATCAAGGTCGAGGAGCTGAGTATGTCCTCGCAAAGATAGAAAACACAAGGGAAAGTGTGTGTTCAGTAGATCTTCATAGAGGCTTCAAAGAGCTGGCTGAGATCTTCCTCGGTGTGTGGTCTTGGAGACAGTTTGGTCACTCGCTCCTGTGGGGGGGTGGAAGGGGAGAGAGAAGACCTCTTTAATCTCTTTCATCCCTTTAATCTCTATCATCTCTTTAATCTCTATCATCCCTTTAATCTCTATCATATCTTTCATCTCTTTAATCTCTATCATCTCTTTCATCTCTTTAATTTCTATCATCTCTTCCATCTCTTTAATCTCTTTCATCCTTTAATCTCTTTCATCTCTATCATCTCTTTAATCCCTTTAATCTCTTTCATCTCTTTAATTTCTATCATCTCTTTAATCTCTATCATCTCTTTAATTTCTATGATCTCTTTAATCTCTATCATCTCTTTCATCTCCACTCCACTACACTCTGATCTGGTGAAACATCCAGGTGGGAGCTGGCGAAGTCCCGCCCAGTTGGCAGCATTCCAGTTCCAAACTTGGAAAAACAAGATGGCCGCACCCACAAAAGCTGTTGTTGTTTAGCACGTCCAGAACATCCTTTGTTCTTCAGAGCATCTGTCACAACCGTCCCAGGACCTGTTGAGTTGCTCTGGGGTCAAAGGTCACCCTCAGCTCTTTTTAAGCGGGGGTGTTGGGCAGCAGGCCGAAGCGTCTCCAGCACGGCGATCACCTGAGTGTCGGTGGCGGTGAAGTGAGGGGTCTCGCCCCTGAAACATGGCCGCTGACCTAAAATAACCCCCAGATTATTGAAGCCAGGCCAAAGGTCCTGAAGCCCCCAACACCTGCTCAACACCTGCTCAACACCTGATCAAACCTGCTCAACACCTGATCAACACCTGCTCAACACCTGCTCAACACCTGATCAACACCTGCTCAACACCTGCTCAACACCTGATCAACACCTGCTCAACACCTGCTCAACACCTGATCAACACCCGCTCAACACTGATCAACACCTGATCAACACCTGCTCAACACCTGATCAATACCTGCTCAACACCTGATCAACACCTGCTCAACACCTGATCAATACCTGATCAACACCTGATCAACACCTGCTCAACACCTGATCAACACCCGCTCAACACCTGATCAACACCTGATCAACACCTGATCAACACCTGATCAACACCTGCTCAACACCTGCTCAACACCTGACTGAGGGAAACACCTGCTGATGATGTCATACATGTGACAGTCGGTCCAGAGTGTCCCTGAACACACCTGTGGGACGGTTCCCTTCACCAGAGCTGGGACGTCATCGCTGCCGTACCCCAAAGCTCCGAGCCCATCCTCCACCTGCAGCTCGAACAGGAAGTTCCGAAGGGTGTCTGCCAGAACCGGGCCTGCGTCCTCCCGCTTCACCTGGCGAACGTCTGCACCTGGAAGAAGACAGGTGATTCAGCCGCAGCAGGTGCAGGTAGCACACACCTGGTTAGCTGTTGTTAATCATTAAACAGGTTGAACAGCAGGGTACATCTGAAGGTCACACGGTAAACAGGTGAACAGGTGAACAGGTGAACAGGTCAGCAAGAGAATGGGCGGCCCCCTGTTGGCCTTAGTGTGCTCAGCCTTAGCAGATAAAGTAAACAGGAAGTACCCAGGATTTCAGCAGCCTCCAGGTGGCGCTCTGGACACATGGGGGCCGTGAAGTTAAAGACAGCAGGAGCTGTGAGGACCACGGAGAGCCCGTGAGGCTGAGGACAGACATGGACACAGAATAGCAGCTGATCAGACGAGGGAACGGCTGAAAGCAGCTGGATGAAGGTGAGGAGGACCAGGTGGAGAAGTTTCCTCTGCAGGTTGGAGGTCTCTCTGGAGCTCCTCCACCTGATGCCGCCACAAACACTGACACAGGCAAGTGTCCGGGGTCCGGGTCCGGGTCCACAACCCCAGCAGGATCTTAAAGGTGATTTCGTCCTTCACAACTCACCACTAGAGGGTGCTCCACGCCATAACCCTTTGCCATATGAGTCTTCACATTGCCAGCAATCGGATACGACATTCCGTGACTGCGGGGGGAAAATTTTGACACTTTGACTTTGTTTCTCTTCAGGCTGCTGGAACAGTAGCAGGATCTCTTTTCCTACCACAGGTGAACGCCAGCGTTCCCGAAGCCGATGCCGGCAAACACACTCGCCAAGTGCATGCTGGAGCGCGCCTCCAGATCTTCGGGGTCGCGCACGGCTCTGAAATCCCTCCGTCATCAGACACATGCCTCATTTCTGTAAATCCTCTCTGCATCAGATTTAACTGTAGTTACCGTTTCATGTACTTGGCAACCACCTGGAGGGCGTGGCGGGACCATACGTCGCTGATGGGGTTGCTGCCCTGGTAGGCAGGGCGGTGGAGGGGGTTGGGGGGGCAGGGGCTCCGCTGGTCGTAGGGCAGCGCGTTGGTGTAAGACTCCAGAGCGTGACTGAGATGGAGCACGGGGAGAAATTCACAGAAAAGAAGGAGTTTTCTTCTGAAAGGTGCAGACAGGAAACGGACCACAGCACATCGAAGCCGCTGTTGGCAGCGACACTCTCGGGCATGCTGAGCGTGTGGAGAGGGTCCACGATGCCCAGAGTGGGTCTGATGGCTCTGCTGGCGATTCCTGACGACCAATCACAGCTCAGACTCAGTTTCACGTCCACACGCTGCTGACTTCATCACTTTTACCTGTTTTTGCTTTCAGGGGCTCAAAGTCAAAGATGGCAACGCCGGTGGTCTCACTGCCGGTTCCTGCAGTTGTAGGAACTGAAAGATCAAAGAGAAATATGAGGAACACGAAGAACTAAAAGAATCCCCATTCTTGATCACATGACACATTTCAGCAAAACAATAAAATGTTAAGAGACGTATCAGAATGAGAATAAAAAGAGAAAGATTTCAATCTACATTCATTTAAATGTTCAGGGGAAAATTCAAAACAACTTAAATGAGTCAATTCTGTTTCTGAGCTCATCGACGTTACGGCCTGTTCTGGCTCCGCCTTTGCACCTGATCAACACCTGCTCACACCTGCTCAACACCTGCTCAACACCTGCTCACACCTGCTCAACACCTGCTCAACACTGATCAACACCTGATCAACACCTGCTCAACACCTGCTCACACCTGCTCAACACCTGCTCAGCACCTGATCAACACCTGATCAACACCTGATCAACACCTGATCAACACCTGCTCAACACCTGCTCAACACCTGACTGAGGGAAACACCTGCTGATGATGGCATACATGTGACAGTCGGTCCAGAGTGTCCCTGAACACACCTGTGGGACGGTTCCCTTCACCAGAGCTGGGACGTCATCGCTGCCGTACCCCAAAGCTCCGAGCCCATCCTCCACCTGCAGCTCGAACAGGAAGTTCCGAAGGGTGTCTGCCAGAACCGGGCCTGCGTCCTCCCGCTTCACCTGGCGAACGTCTGCACCTGGAAGAAGACAGGTGATTCAGCCGCAGCAGGTGCAGGTAGCACACACCTGGTTAGCTGTTGTTAATCATTAAACAGGTTGAACAGCAGGGTACATCTGAAGGTCACATGGGAAACAGGTGAACAGGTGAACAGGTGAACAGGTCAGCAAGAGAATGGGCGGCCCCCTGTTGGCCTTAGTGTGCTCAGCCTTAGCAGATAAAGTAAACAGGAAGTACCCAGGATTTCAGCAGCCTCCAGGTGGCGCTCTGGACACATGGGGGCCGTGAAGTTAAAGACAGCAGGAGCTGTGAGGACCACGGAGAGCCCGTGAGGCTGGGGACAGACATGGACACAGAATAGCAGCTGATCAGACGAGGGAACGGCTGAAAGCAGCTGGATGAAGGTGAGGAGGACCAGGTGGAGAAGTTTCCTCTGCAGGCTGGAGGTCTCTCTGGAGCTCCTCCACCTGATGCCGCCACAAACACTGACACAGGCAAGTGTCCGGGGTCCGGGTCCGGTTCCACAACCCCAGCAGGATCTTAAAGGTGATTTCGTCCTTCACAACTCACCACTAGAGGGTGCTCCACGCCATAACCCTTTGCCATATGAGTCTTCACATTGCCAGCAATCGGATACGACATTCCGTGACTGCGGGGGGAAATTTTGACACTTTGACTTTGTTTCTCTTCAGGCTGCTGGAACAGTAGCAGGATCTCTTTTCCTACCACAGGTGAACGCCAGCGTTCCCAAAGCCGATGCCGGCAAACACACTCGCCAAGTGCATGCTGGAGCGCGCCTCCAGATCTTCGGGGTCGCGCACGGCTCTGAAATCCCTCCGTCATCAGACACATGCCTCATTTCTGTAAATCCTCTCTGCATCAGATTTAACTGTAGTTACCGTTTCATGTACTTGGCAACCACCTGGAGGGCGTGGCGGGACCATACGTCGCTGATGGGGTTGCTGCCCTGGTAGGCAGGGCGGTGGAGGGGGTTGGGGGGGCAGGGGCTCCGCTGGTCGTAGGGCAGCGCGGTGTAAGACTCCAGAGCGTGACTGAGATGGAGCACGGGGAGAAATTCACAGAAAAGAAGGAGTTTTCTTCTGAAAGGTGCAGACAGGAAACGGACCACAGCACATCGAAGCCGCTGTTGGCAGCGACACTCTCGGGCATGCTGAGCGTGTGGAGAGGGTCCACGATGCCCAGAGTGGGTCTGATGGCTCTGCTGGCGATTCCTGACGACCAATCACAGCTCAGACTCAGTTTCACATCCACACGCTGCTGACTTCATCACTTTTACCTGTTTTTGCTTTCAGGGGCTCAAAGTCAAAGATGGCGACCCCGGTGGTCTCACTGCCGGTTCCTGCAGTTGTAGGAACTGAAAGATCAAAGAGAAATATGAGGAACACGAAGAACTAAAAGAATCCCCATTCTTGATCACATGACACATTTCAGCAAAACAATAAAATGTTAAGAGACGTATCAGAATGAGAATAAAAAGAGAAAGATTTCAATCTACATTCATTTAAATGTTCACGGGAAAATTCAAAACAACTTAAATGAGTCAATTCTGTTTCTGAGCTCATCGACGTTACGGCCTGTTCTGGCTCCGCCTTTGCATCCGACACCGCCTCCTCATATGCCCCACCCCATCTGGCCCCACCTCCTTGTCTGACCACACCCCTCTTCTGACCCCACCTCCTCGCCTGGCCCCACCCCCTCTTATGGTCCCACCTCTCATCTGTCCCCACCCCATCATGGTCCCACCCCTCATCTGTCCCCACCCCCTCCGTTGGCCACACCCCTCTTCTGACCCCACCTCCTCACCTGGCCCCACCCCTCATCTGCCCCCACCTCCTCACTTGGCCCCACCCCTCATCGGTCCCTACCCCCTCCGTTGGCCCCACCCCCTCCGTTGGCCCCACCCCCTCCCCAGCCAACGTCTCTCACCTGCGATGAGCGGCTTCAGCGCCCCAGTAATTGGCTTCCCTTTCCCAATTGGAGCGTTGACAAAGTCCAGGAAGTCGGCGTCGGGGTGGCAGGAGTAGAGATTGGCTGCTTTACAGGTGTCAATCACAGAGCCTCCGCCCACCGCCACAAACACATCAAAGGAATTGCTCTTAGCGAAGGCAATGGCATCTTTGAAGCTAGCAGACACAAATACAGGAGCATGAAGGTTCACTGCTCAAACTAAAGAAAACTGTTGCTGGTCTGACCATCCAGCAGCCAATCACAGGCCAGGATTCCCCTGAACCTGGGTCACATGTGTCAGTGCGTCACCTGGCGTCGGTGGGCTCCACCCGAACGTTATCGTAGACTTTGTACTTGACTCTGTTCTTGTCCAGAGACTCAAGGACGGCTCTCACCGGGGGCAGGAGGGACAGCTTCTTATCAGTCATCAGACACACGTTCTGTGCTCGGAGGTTCTGCAGGTCCTGCAAGAGAACCACAACCACCTCACAGGTTCTCACCAGAACCCCTCACCAGAACCTCCAGCATCCGAGCATCCAAACTAGGAGTTATCGTTACCATGCCGATTTCTCTGCTGACTCCTCCTCCATATCTGATGTTGGAGCTCGCCATCTGACAGACAGGCAGGCAGACAGACAGGTAGGCAGACAGACAGACAGGTAGACAGACAGGCAGACAGACAGGTAGGCAGACAGACAGGCAGAGAGACAGGTAGGCAGAGAGACAGGCAGGCAGACAGACAGGCAGGACAGACAGACAGACAGACAGGTAGGCAGACAGACAGGCAGGCAGGCAGAGAGACAGACCTGGTACATCCTGGACGCAGCATATTTCATATTTCATATTTCATATTTCAACAACCAACCTCAAAGGCATAATCTGTTTTCCTGACTGTGCAGACTGAACCTCCAGCACCTGCAGAACACACGATCCACAGTGTGTTCGTCAGACAGGTGTATCATGGCCTTCTGTGGGTGTGTGTGGGTGTGTGGGTGTGTGTGTGTGTGTGTGTGTGTGTGGGTGTGGGTGTGTGTGAGTGGGTGTGTTGTGTGTGTGTGTGGGTGTGTGTGTGTGGGTGTGGGGTGTTGTGTGTGGGTGGGTGTGTGTGTGGGTGTGGGTGTGTGTGTGTGGGTGGTGTGGGTGTGTGTGTGGGTGTGGGTGTGTGTGGTGTGTGTTGTGTGTGTGTGGTGTGTGTGTTGTGTGGGTGTGTGAGTGTGTGGGTGTGTGTGTACCCTGGTGGAAGGTGTTGGAGTGTGCAGGACATCTGCACCTGTGAAGACAAACATCCATTAGCTGCTCAGTTACTGAGGGGGACACAGTTCCCCTCCAGGGTCCTGGGGGTCCTGGGGGTCCTGGGGGTCCTGGAGCCTAACCCAGCTGCACCTGAGTGAAGGCAGGGTGCAGCCTCTTTACGGGTACCTAGCTCAAGGGTTCCTGGGCAGTGCTATGAAGGAGCCCAGTCCATTAATATAAAATCATATGTTCACAATAATATGAATATTTTTGTCCTTAATCAAAAAAACATCAAAATGAGAGAAAGAATCTCCTCTCGTTGAAGGTTCCAGCAATGTGTTGGCACTCAGAGGGGAGAACCTTCAAACCGACCTGCTGGGACACAAACAGCTACCAAAGACGTCCCTGCAGACGGAGACGCCTCCCAAGACCCTCAAGGAACTCATATGTGAAACCCAAATGGGGGTTAGAAGTGAACTGTCTGAGGGAGGTCGGTCCTGGGGGGCAGAACCCAACAAATACCCTCCACCTGCCCCAGCAGAGGGAGAGAGCCTGGAGGGAACTATTGGGACCCTTTCTTCATCCAAAGAAACCAACAGGTGAACCACAGCAATGTGAGCAGATGGGTGCATCACACTCGTGGTCGTGTGTAGAGTTGGAGGAGTTCTGGGACAGAGTGGTTTGGACTTTAGGAGAGGTTCCTTCCCACAGGATACCGAGGAACCCCTGGAAAATGGAGCCGGTTTGAATCTTCACAAGACCTGTATCCCTTAGGATCCTGACCTGCAGGTAAACAGTCGCTAACTAGAGAGCTGAGCCACCAAGTCCAGGTCAGTGTTTGGGTAACATCTGGGTAACAGTTGGGTAACATCTGGGTAACAGCTCCGTGTTAATCATTAACCCCCCCCCCCCTCCATTTACACCTCTACTGGTGGTTTTTTGCATTTCTATTCTGGGTTGTTGTCTATTTTTCCAAGTTGTCATTTTCTAAGTTTGGGAAAGAAATGCAAAACTAATTTTCTAGCCTTTTACTTTCTGAAAGGTAAATAATTACGAGTTACATTTGTGCAACAGTCGACGTCCTCGCTTATAAAGCCGTAATTCCACCTTTTCCGTTAGAAAGTTCGCGCAAACACAGAACGAGTATCGGACGGGAACTTACGCCGCGTGCTGCAGCTGTTTCAGGAGGTGAACGACTCGCTCGCGACCCACCATGTTCGTCTTCCGCGCAGGAACTTCCGGGGTGTGACGTCACGTCCGCCTCCTCTCTTTGCCAGGAATATTCCCCTTCAGTCCAGATTAGAACCATCAACTTAATTATACGATCTACGCGCTTAGTTCAGAACTTCTATAAGAATGTTGAATAAAAAATTCAAATGTAAACTTTTACCTGTTGGAACATAATTAAAACATTAAAAACATCAAACATATGTTTGAAATACATATTTGATGGTTTAGTTGATGCTTCTAGTTCCTAATAATTAATGTATGGTTTAGTAAAGCAGCTCCTGAAGTTTTTGAACATTGACCTTTAACCTTTAAACACAGCACTCTCCTGTCTTCTGTTCCTTAGCAACAGAAAAACGTCAGCGTGTCGATCACGTCCAACTGGTTTCTAGGGGAAGAGGTATTGATACCCTGGAAATCAAGGTGCTTTGTGAACAAGGACCGTGTGAGACGAGGGGGTCCTGACCTGGGGCAGCAGATACAGGTGCCTCTGGGGGGGTTCTGACCTGGGGCAGCAGATACAGGTGCCTCTGGGGGGGTCCTGACCTGGGGCAGCAGATACAGGTGCCTCTGGGGGCCTCCTGACCTGGGGCAGCAGATACAGGTGCCTCTGGGGGGGTTCTGACCTGGGGCAGCAGATACAGGTGCCTCTGGGGGCCTCCTGACCTGGGGCAGCAGATACAGGTGCCTCTGGGGGCCTCCTGACCTGGGTCAGCAGATACAGGTGCCTCTGGGGGGGTCCTGACCTGGGGTAGCAGATACAGGTGCCTCTGGGGGCCTCCTGACCCCGGGCAGCAGATACAGGTGCCTCTGGGGGCCTCCTGAGCCTGGAGCTGTGACTGACTGACAGGCTATCTCCTTAGCCTTCTGTGCTAACTCTGTTCTACTCTGGGCTGACTGAGCTAACTGGGCTAACTGAGCTAACTGGGCTAACTGGGCTAACTGAGCTAACTGAGCTAACTGGGCTAACTGGGCTAACTGAGCTAACTGGGCTAACTGGGCTAACTGGGCTAACTGGGCTAAATCCAAATGGACTCTAGCTGCTTTACATGTTCAAGAGTATTTAACAGAAGATCTCCAGCTGATGAAGGCTGTGATGCACCTGTACTGATCCACCTGTAGTGAACGAGAGGAAGGGTCGATCTATGGGAGAGAAGACCTCGATCAGAGAGTCAGGCACTTCTCCTTCCTTCCTTGATGGTGACGATGATGAAGAAGATGATGATGGTGATGATAATGATGATGGTGATGGTGGTGATGATGGTGGTGGTGATGATGGTGATGATGGTGGTGATGGTGGTGATGATGGTGATGATGGTGGTGGTGGTGGTGATGGTGTGATGATGGTGATGATGGTGGTGGTGATGATGGTGATGGTGTGATGGTGATGATGATGGTGATGCTGGTGGTGCTGCTGCTGGTGGTGCTGGTGGTGGTGCTGGTGGTGGTGCTGGTGGTGCTGCTGGTGCTGCTGGTGCTGATGGTGGTGATGCTGGTGCTGCTGGTGGTGCTGGTGGTGGTGCTGGTGCTGCTGCTGGTGGTGCTGGTGGTGCTGCTGCTGGTGCTGCTGGTGGTGCTGGTGGTGCTGCTGCTGGTGCTGCTGGTGGTGCTGGTGGTGCTGCTGCTGGTGCTGCTGGTGGTGCTGCTGGTGGTGGTGGTGCTGGTGGTGATGCTGGTGATGATGGTGGTGCTGCTGGTGATGCTGGTGCTGATGGTGGTGATGATGGTGCTGCTGGTGCTGATGGTGGTGATGCTGGTGGTGCTGGTGGTGCTGCTGGTGCTGCTGTGGTGCTGCTGGTGGTGGTGATGGTGGTGCTGCTGGTTGCTGCTGGTGGTCTGCTGCTGGTGGTGGTGCTGCTGGTGCTGCTGGTGGTGCTGCTGGTGCTGCTGCTGGTGGTGCTTCTGCTGGTGGTGGTGCTGCTGGTGCTGCTGCTGGTGTGCTGCTGCTGGTGGTGGTGGTGCTGGTGCTGCTGGTGGTGCTGCTGGTGCTGCTGGTGGTGCTGCTGCTGGTGGTGTGCTGCTGGTGTGCTGCTGGTGGTGCTGCTGCTGCTGGTGGTGGTGGTGCTGGTGCTGCTGGTGCTGCTGGTGGTGCTGCTGCTGGTGGTGGTGCTGCTGGTGCTGCTGGTGGTGATGCTGGTGCTGCTGGTGGTGCTGGTGGTGCTGCTGGTGCTGCTGTGGTGCTGCTGGTGGTGCTGATGGTGCTGCTGGTGGTGCTGGTGGTGGTGCTGCTGGTGCTGATGGTGGTGCTGGTGGTGCTGGTGGTGCTGCTGTTGCTGCTGGTGGTGCTGCTGCTGGTGGTGGTGCTGCTGGTGCTGCTGCTGCTGCTGGTGGTGCTGCTGGTGCTGCTGTGGTGCTGCTGGTGCTGCTGGTGGTGCTGCTGCTGCTGCTGGTGGTGGTGCTGCTGTGGTGCTGCTGGTGGTGCTGCTGTTGCTGCTGGTGGTGCTGCTGGTGCTGCTGGTGGTGCTGCTGCTGGTGGTGGTGCTGCTGGTGCTGCCTGGTGGTGCTGCTGCTGGTGGTGCTGCTGGTGCTGCTGTTGGTGCTGCTGCTGGTGGTGGTGCTGCTGGTGCTGCTGGTGCTGCTGGTGTGCTGCTGCTGGTGGTGGTGCTGCTGGTGCTGCTGTGGTGCTGCTGCTGGTGGTGCTGCTGGTGGTGCTGCTGTTGCTGCTGGTGGTGCTGCTGGTGCTTGCTGGTGGTGCTGCTGCTGCTGGTGGTGGTGCTGCTGGTGCTGCTGGTGGTGCTGCTGCTGGTGCTGCTGGTGCTGCTGGTGGTGCTGCTGGTGCTCTGGTGGTGCTGCTGCTGCTGGTGGTGGTGCTGCTGGTGCTTCTGGTGGTGCTGCTGGTGGTGCTGCTGGTGCTTGCTGGTGGTGCTGCTGCTGGTGGTGTGCTGCTGGTGCTGCTGGTGTGCTGCTGGTGTGCTGCTGCTGGTGGTGCTGCCTGGTGCTGCTGGTGGTGCTGCTGGTGGTGTGCTGCTGGTGCTGCTGCTGGTGCTGCTGTGGTGCTGCTGGTGCTGCTGTGGTGCTGCTGCTGGTGGTGGTGCTGGTGGTGCTGATGGTGCTGCTGGTGGTGATGCTGGTGCTGCTGGTGGTGATGCTGGTGCTGCTGGTGGTGGTGCTGATGGTGCTGCTGGTGGTGTGCTGGTGGTGCTGGTGGTGGTGCTGGTGGTGATGGTGGTGTGATGATGGTGGTGGTGGTGGTGATGGTGGTGGTGATGATGATGATGGTGGTGATGATGATGGTGATGATGATGATGATGAAGATCCCTCATCATCATCTTATCAATGCAGCATCCAGAACAAATGTGTCTGTATGGAGTTCGTGTTCATTTCATGTAAAAAGATGGTTTGAAGTTTTATTTTATTCACTTTTTTATTAACTGAAACAAAGAAGACTTGAATATAAATTCAGATTTTAGATCATGTTGCTGTTTTAACATTTACAAAGTTTAGGAAAATATCTGAATGAAATGTGCCGACCCATCACTGGTTGTACTGGTGTCACTTCTGGTTGTACTGGTGTCACTTCCGGTTGTACTGGGGTCACTTCTGGTTATACTGGTGTCACTTCCGGTTATACTGGTGTCGTTTCCGGTTGTACTGGTGTCACTTCCGGTTGAGCTGGTGTCACTTCTGGTTGTACTGGGGTCACTTCCGGTTGTACTGGGGTCACTTCCGGTTGTACTGGGGTCACTTCTGGTTGAGCCAGCTGAAGGAGAAGACGTGTTTGGGTCCATCTTTGTCCTCGGACTCCTGTGATCAGAGGGATGAAGGGCGACTCAGCTAAAGCATCATGGGTAACTGTCAGCTGGAACATGATGTCATACCTGAGAAGCAGGGGGGGGCGTGGCTGGATGGGTTGACGGAGAGGGGGCGGGGCTTTTGGAAGTGGGTGGATCTTCAGGGCACTTCTGATGGCCTGCAGGCTGCGCCGGCTGCTGATTGGCTGAGGCTGCTGCATGTTGCTGCTGCTCAAAGTGACTTCCTGTCAGGGTCCCTCTTATCTCAGACGCGTCCTCTTCATCTTCATCCTCAACTGATGCGATCAAACAGTATTAAGTGGTAGCACATTTTAGCCTGTTAGCATACAGAACAGAATATCTGTGCAAGTTTGGCTGCTAACACAATAACAACTTTATTCTCCTCCCTTAGACACCACAGCAGGCTTAGCTAGCTCGGCAGAGTGTGTGTGCTAATGAGGAAACTTGGCTGCTATGCTAACGCGCTAGCCTTTCCACCAGAGCCAATAACCTTTTAGTTGTTGGCCGAAGGTCCTTCTTACATTTGAGAAAGTCCACCTTCCTGAGCGCTCTCCGCTGAGGCTCCACGTTTGCTGTGAAATGATCCATTTTCTCGTAGCCGTGTTGGATCTGATCCAGGTGAGACGTGTCTGCGCCCTCCCCCAGCCTGAGCAGACACAGCACACTGTCACACTGCTGAGGAACCAGGAGGTAGCAGGAGGCCACCTGCCTTTACTCACTTCAGTAGCAGAGGTTTGGTGACCTGTGACAAGAAAAACACGATCAGTGATGCACGTCATGATAGAAGCTCCAACTCTAACAACATCTTCAGAACTCTTCACACTCCTCTCTGGTGTCTTCCATAACCAGCAGATGTTTGACCAACATCTGCAGGTGCTGGTCGGTGAAGTTACTGAACAGCATGTCATCTTCACACCGACTGCAGAGAGATTGGGCCATTTCCCACGTCCCCTGAATGCCTCAGCAGAACCTTCAGGTGTGTTCAGGTTCACCTGCAGGAACAGGGCCATCTCAGACTCGTCCAGCGTCTGGATGGCGGTCTCCAGCAGCTTGGCAGCATTTTCCAGGTGCTCGCTGTGTTTCCTCCTCAGCCCTCTGATGTAGTCCAGTTTTTCCTCCTGCTCAGCATTGATCTGCACAATCATCTCACACTTCCTGTCCTCCAGCAGGGTGAACAGACGGTCGAAGGCCTCACACAGCTTGGACTTCTGTCTGCTGCCGTTCTCCTGAAACCTCGAGGTCGACAAAGATCCCGTGAGAAACCTTCAACACCCCCCAGGAATGACGGTTGCTAAAACTCACGCTGACGGCTCGGCTGGTTTCCTCCAGCTGACTGATGACGGCCTGAATTCTCTCATTGTTCCCCACCAAGAGTGAGACACAGTCAGTCAGCTCTGCCTACACACACACACACACACACACACACACACACACACACACACACACACACACACACACTCGTACAGGTGATTCTGACAGCAGTTGGTGCTGATTGGCTGCTGGGACTCACCTTCTGAGACTGGAACACACTCTCCAGCGGAGCCACTTCACAGTCTTTGTGAGCTCCGAACACTTTACAGAGGGAGCAGGTTGGAGTGCTGCAGCTCACACAGTAGATGTTGATCTTCTCTTCTTCATGGTCTTCACACATCGGCTGCTGTTGCTTCACCTCAGCTTCTGGCCTGCTGCTCTCGCACACACACACACACACACACACACACACACACACACACCCACACACCCACACACCCACACACACCCACACACACACACACGCGCACACACACACACCCACACACACACACGCACACACACACACCACACACACACACACACACGCACACACACACACACACTCGCACACACACACACACGCACACACACACACACACACACACACACACACACATCCTCTCGTCAGATGACTTTATTTTTAGGGTGCCTTTATAAACCATATTTAAACCTCCATATTTGAAACATTCCCCACACAGCTAGTGGCAGCTGCTCCTGCTAGCCTACGTTACCTGCTGCTGCCCTGCTTGTACATGTCAATGATGTTCTCCACCAGCAGGTTGCGCTGCAGTCCATACACGCCATGTCTGTCCAGAACGACCTCGTGGCGGCAGGACGGGCACCGGAAACGACCACCGGAGGCGAGTGTGGAGCTGCTCCGGGCCGATAGGTAGGGGTTGGATGCCTGTGGGGGTGGAGACGGAGGGTGTCCTGTTGTCCTTCACACCAGTGTCCAGCAGAGGCTTCGGCCTCACCTGCGCCAGACTCACCTGGAAGACGTCGTTGGCACACTTGCGGCAGAGATTGTGCTGACATGGCAGGATGACCACTGGTTTGGAGAACATCTCCAGGCAGATGGGACAGATGAGCTGCTTCTCCAGACTCTCCATGAGGAGGACCGCAGGAAGATCTGCTCCAAGAGACAAAAGAAGGAACAGAAGAAGAGCAAACAGGAGCTGGACGGCTGACGAGGACACACTGGAAACGCTCCGTCTGTTTTTAGCCGAAGGGACGTCAGCTGTTACCGTGACAACATTCCCTTATATGTCAAAGGTCATGCGGAGCCCTGACAGGGAGAAACAGCAGTGGGGTGGGGGTGGGGGGGCTTAAAGAGCCAGTCAGGGCCGGCGAGGCAGCAGAGGCTGCAGCGCCGCCTGCTGGAGGGAAGCTGGTCGCCATCACCATCAATTAAAGGCTGTGAAGCATAAAAACCAGAAGGAAACGACTCTTTCTTTTATAAAACGCTGATGTTTTATTGATGTTGTGTTGAGCGAACACATTCTTCGGTGTGTTGTTCTGAGGGCTCCTGCTCCTCAGGTGTAGGTGTCAGCGTAGCGGCGGCTTCCATCGGAGATCAGCTGAGTTTTCTCGTTGGCGTTGGCGGGTTGACGAGTGATGGGACTGTCGATATCTGCAGAGATGTCAGAATAAAACGTTTGATTCCACAAAGATTCTCAAAACCTGTGAACAGCTTGATTGCTCACCACCATCACGCCTGTCGTTCATCTCCTCCTCCACCTCGTCAGAGCAGAAGAACTCAGGCTCCGCCTCCTGCGAGCTGCTGGCTGGCCTGAGTTTCCCACAGCAACAGTTGCAGCAGCAACAGAGGCAACAGCAACAGTAGCAGCCGGTCAGGAGGCCACAGAGGGCAAAGAGGCCCTGGCAGGGGACAGCAGAGGGTTAGGGTAGGTTAGGTTAGGGTTGGGTTAGGGTTAGGGTTAGGGTAGGGTTGGGTAGGTTAGGTTAGGGTAGGTTAGGGTAGGTTAGGTTAGGGTAGGTTAGGTTAGGGTTAGGGTAGGGTAGGTTAGGGTAGGTTAGGGTTAGGGTAGGTTAGGTTAGGGTTCGGGTTAGGTTAGGTTAGGGTTCGGTTGGGGTAGGTTAGGTTAGGTTAGGGTTAGGGTTAGGTTAGGGTTAGGTTAGGTTATGTTAGGTTGGGTTGGGTTGGGTTGGGTTGGGTTAGGTTAGGTTAGGGTAGGTTAGGTTAGGTTAGGTTAGGGTAGGTTAGGTTCGGGTAGGGTTAGGGTAGGTTAGGTTAGGTTAGGTAGGTTAGGTTAGGTTGGGTTAGGTTAGGGTTAGAGGTTAGGTCGGGGTTAGGGTAGGTTAGGGTAGGTAGGTTAGGGTAGGGTAGGGTAGGGTAGGGTAGGTAGGTTAGGTTAGGGTAGGGTAGGTAGGGTTAGGGTTAGGGTAGGTTAGGGTTAGGTTAGGTTAGGTTAGGTTAGGGTTAGGGTTAGGGTAGGTTAGGGTAGGTTAGGGTTAGGTTAGGGTAGGTTAGGTTAGGGTAGGTTAGGTTAGGGTAGGTTGGGGTTAGGGTTAGGTTAGGTTAGGGTTAGGGTTAGGTTAGGTAGGGTAGGGTAGGTTAGGTTAGGGTTAGGGTTAGGGTTAGGTTAGGTTAGGTTGGGGTTAGGTTAGGTTAGGGTTAGGTTGGGGTTAGGGTAGGTTAGGGTTAGTTAGGTTAGGTTAGGTTAGGGTAGGTAGGTTAGGGTTAGGTTAGGTTAGGGTAAGGGTAGGGTTAGGTTAGGTTAGGTTAGGTTAGGTTGGGTTGGGTTGGGTTGGGTTAGGTTAGGGTAGGTTAGGTTAGGTTAGGGTAGGGTAGGTTAGGGTAGGTTAGGTTAGGGTTAGGGTAGGGTAGGGTAGGTTAGGTTAGGTTAGGTTAGGTTAGGTTAGGTTGGGTTGGGTTGGGTTGGGTTGGGTTAGGTTAGGATAGGATAGGTTAGGTTAGGGTAGGGTAGGGTAGGGTAGGTTAGGTTAGGGTTAGGTTAGGGTAGGTTAGGGTTAGGGTAGGTTAGGTTAGGGTAGGTTAGGTTAGGTTAGGTTAGGTTAGGGTTAGGTTAGGTTAGGGTTAGGGTTAGGGTTGGGTTAGGCTCCGATGAGTCCCCCCCCCCCCCCGGAGGAACAACATGGCATCACTGAGCAGCGACGCCTGCTCGGAGCGCCATCGTCGCCCCTTTAAACCAGCATGTCATGGTAAACTAACAGCTCTCCACCAGTGCTCCCACCTGCAGCTAGTTCTGAGGACCCACCACACACACACCCACACACTAACCCCCCCCCCCACACACACACACCCACACCCACCCCCCCCCACACACACACACACACACACTCTCTCTGAGCCCACTGCCACTGACATCACTGCCCCGTAAAGAACTCTAGAACCCTAACCCTAACCCTAACCCTGGATCTGTGGTCTTTACTAACGTGTTCGATGACAGTGAGGCTGAAGGTTTTTATTCTAATGAACATTTGGAGTGAGACCTCCTGTTTTAATCCTCTCTAGAATAGTTGGTTTGTTGACCTTCTGCAGCAGCTCAGGTGTCCTTCAACATCGATGTTCTTCTTCTACAACTCCACTGAGGTCTGGAGTTTGAGGGTCTAGGAACAGTTTTGCTCATTCACTCTTAAAAATGTTCTACTTCTTCACAAACCCACCTTGGCCCACCAGGTGGACAGCATGAAGTAGGTGTTAACATTGTCCTCTCCAAACTGCTGGGCCACGTAAAGTCCTAGGGAGCCATAGGAGTCGTAGATGTTCCTCTTGTTCAGGTCCGAGAGGATGGCGTGAGCATTGTTCAGCTCCTTGAATTTCTCTGCTGCCTCCACATTCTCTGGGTTCTTATCAGGGTGATAGCGCAACGCTAACTTCCTGTTGTTGGGGAGGAGGAGAAAGAGGTGTGAGGTGATCCTGTTCTAACCACGAGCATTATCCTAGCTAGCATCATACCGGAGCTACAGAATCACTGGCTAGATGCTAGCTACTCGTACCTGTAGGACTTCTTGATGTCATCGTGGCTGCAGCCTTTCTCCAGACCCAGAACCTGATATAGAGCTTCTCCAGATGCAGAGAGAGTTCGCTGCCGGGCGTCAGACATCGTCACACCATCACCTTTCAGACAAAAACATCATTTAGCTGCATCTTCAAGTCTGTCCCCCAACAAACGTCACCGTCATCAACGTCAGGACAAAATGGAAGCTGCTCCACTCAAGATGGAGAAGAGCCGAGTCCCAACACCTCCCAGACAGGGTGACCCTCACCCTGACCCTAGCCCTGACCTTAACCCTGACCCTAGCCCTGACCTTAACCCTGACCCTAGCCCTGACCTTAACCCTGACCCTAGCCCTGACCCACGAGCTGAACTGTGTAGCGTGAACTAGAGCGCCTGCACACGAAGACCCTCCCATGAGGTCTGGTCCAGGTCTCAGGTCCCACAAAGACAGCCCCCCCTAACCTGAGGTAGAGAAGGTGGCTGCTGTAGTAGAGGAAGAGTTAGAGGGACTTTACCTGAGTGCTGGAGCCTCGGAGCAGCGAGAGCCTCACCTGTGTTCTACCTGTCCAGGTGATACAGAAGCTCTGTGGCAGCCTCCTCATCAAACATTCAGCAGAGGTTTGGCTCAGGTGACCTCGGCGTCCACGCCTGCTTGGGTTTCACTGGAACCTCCCATGGACAGGGAGGTTGCCATGGCGACGGTGTGAGAGGCAGTGAGGGAGGTAAAGCAGCACCAGCGGAGCAACGCTGCAGTTTTGGGGTCACGTGTGATCAGAAGTGATCAAGATCAGGACTCGTGTCACACCTGCATCCCCCCCCCGGCCCGACTGCGTTGGCGTCCAACAGGAAGTCCGTGTGACTGACCTCTGCCCTCGCCGTCCTCACGTCAGGCGGTGGGTCGCCAACGTGGTCATGTGACGTGTTGATGACATTTTTAGGAAATGATGATGATGATGGGCTGAGGAAGAGCTGCTATACTTTACTTTGCTAATTCCAAAGATCAAAGCCAAAGAGATTAGATCAAAGAGCTGCTGCTGTTCCGGAACCTTTATGACGGATTTGTGTCTTCCTCCGGTTTGTTGTGTGCTGCTGTCTGGTCTTTACTAATGAGTTACTAATGAGTGATTTATTAATGAGTGATTTATTAATGAGTTACTAATGAGTGATTTATTAATGAGTTACTAATGAGTGAGTTACTAATGAGTGATTTATTAATGAGTTACTAATGAGTGAGTTACTAATGAGTGATTTATTAATGAGTTACTAATGAGTGATTTACTAATGAGTGATTTATTAATGAGTTACTAATGAGTAATTTACTAATGAGTGATTGGTTGATTGATGATTGTCTTTGTGACACCCTCGTTTGTTCTCCAGAAACACACAAATCTTAAACATTTCCTGATTATATTTAATAAAAACCAGACACAAAGTTCATAAAGACAGTTTCAGGTTGGGCCAATCATGGGGGGCCTGGTCACATGGGCATCTGCAGGGGGCGGAGCTTCATCAGCATGTGGTGGTGTCTGTGTAGCTGTGTGTGTGTGTGTAGCTGTGTGTGTGTAGCTGTGCGTGTGTGTGTAGCTGTGTGTAGCTGTGTGTGTGTGTAGCTGTGCGTGTGTGTAGCTGTGCGTGTATCTGGCATCACGTGCTTTTATTCTGACAGTTCAGGAAGCAGCAGGAAGTTCAGCGGCTGCGTGTGAACAAGAACACAAGTGTGGAACCAACAGTCCAACGTCTGTGTTGCTGGACACCTGTGGAACGTGGCCTGGGGGGGGGGTAGAGGTTCTGGGGGGGGGGGTAGAGGTTCTGGGGGGGGTAGAGGTCCTGGGGGGGGTAGAGGTTCTGGGGGGGGTAGAGGTTCTGGGGGGGGTAGAGGTCCTGGCAGGAACCTGTAGTTGAGGAGAGGAACCAGAGCCTGAGCTCCTGTGGACGGAGCTTCGGTCAGTTCTGAGCAGCCTTCTTATCCTCCTCCTGGTTCCTCCTCTTTTTCACCTCCGTCAGCCCCTCCAGAATCTGGCCCACGGCCTCCTGGTCCCCCGACTGCCGAGCCAGACCCAGAGCCTCCTTGTAGAACCGAACCGAATCCTCAAGGTGTCCTGTGTGATAGAAGGAGAGGCTGAGAGCTGGTGAGGACCACCGGCCTCACCTGCCGCCTGAACTCACCTGCGTGCAACAGGATCCCAGCCAGGTTCCCCAGGAGCACGTGCTGGTCTGGATGTCCAACAGAACGGCTCAGGTCCACAGCCTGCTGGATCAATGTCAGAGCCTCGTCGTGGTGACCCTGGAGGTCCAGGACGGTGGCCAGGTCGCTCATCAGCACCAGAGTCTTACAGGAGACATGACAGTGAGCATGGGGGGGTCCTCTCACCTTCTCAGAGCTTCTACCTGTGGGTGGGCGTCGCCCTGCTCCTGCCGGCAGATGCTCAGGGCCTCCTGGTAGTCCTGCCGGGCCTGGTTCAGTCGCAGAGTTGAAGCTCGGTACCGAGCTCGTGAGTCCAGACAGAGACCCAGGAGGAGGTGGGTTTCCTTTCTGAGGGCTTCCAGCTCCTCTGAACACCAGAACCCAAAGAAACATCATGGATCTGACAGCAGGAACCTCTGGTTCTGGTTCTGGTTCTGGTGCACTCCGCCTCACCTGTCCGCTCCTCTGCAAGTTCTTCCTTCTGCTGCTTCAGTTTGGCCTCCAGAGACTCTGTGCAGAACCTGAAGCCGTGCTCTGCAAGCTCCGCCCTCAAACACAAACACGCCGTTAATGGTGCAACAGCACGCCGAGCTCCCGAGGTCAGCGGGTCAAGGTCAGCGGGTCAAGGTCAGCAGGTCAAGGTCAGTGGGTCAAGGTCAGTGGGTCAAGGTCAGCGGGTCAAGGTCAGCGGGTCAAGGTCAGTGGGTCAAGGTCAGCGGGTCAAGGTCACCTGTTCTGTTCAGCATAGATGGTGGCGAGTTTCAGCGACATCTCGATGACGGCGTTGTCGTCCTTGGAGACAGACAGGTTAATGACAGAGTGAGAGACAGGTTAATGGTTAATGACAGAGAGACAGGTTAATGACAGACAGACAGGTTAATGACAGACAGACAGGTTAATGACAGAGAGACAGGTTAATGACAGAGACAGGTTAATGACAGAGACAGGTTAATGACAGACAGACAGGTTAATGACAGAGAGATAGGTTAATGGTTAATGACAGAGAGACAGGTTAATGACAGACAGACAGGTTAATGACAGACAGACAGGTTAATGACAGAGTGAGAGACAGGTTAATGACAGAGAGACAGGTTAATGACAGAGACAGGTTAATGACAGAGACAGGTTAATGACAGACAGACAGGTTAATGACAGAGTGAGAGACAGGTTAATGAACAGCTCTGTCACACACAGGCATTTGTTCTTCTATCTTTGTAAGGACCGTCCCTGGCTGGCAGACAGACGAGCAGACAGGGAGACAGACAGGGAGACAGACAGGCAGGGAGACAGACAGGCAGGCAGACAGACAGACAGGCAGGCAGACAGACAGACAGGGAGACAGACAGACAGGCACCTCTGGAGTTCCTCCTGAAAGCATGAAGCTCATCGCTGCTTTAAAAAGTTTTTCTGCCTGTAAAGACAGAAAAGCATCATTTTTTCCTGCGTGTGTGTGTGTGTGTGTGCGTGTGTGTGTGTGCGTGTGTGTGTGTGTGCGTGTGTGTGTGTGTGTGTGGACTCACGTTGTCCAGCTCACCCTGAATATACGCCAGATTTGCCATCTAAGGAATAGGTGCAGAAGAGGTCAGAGGTCTTATTCTAGTGTCTCTTCATGTTGAATGTGGCAGCGTCACACCAGGACCTTTAAGCCCCCCCGCCCCCACCAGTGCCCCCCCACCAGTGCCCCCCCACCCCCACCCCCACCAGTGCCCCCCCACCAGTGCCCCCCCACCAGTGTGATGCTGTGTATTACAGGAACAAGGGCAATAAAGCTGATTCTGAGGTCATCTCAATGTTTCAGGGTAAAATCTGCTAATCAGGGATCATTTATGATTGAATCCCTCAAAAATCTGATCATTTACCCCCCCCCACAGGTCAGAGGTCAGAGGTCAGGGTTACCAGACTGTAGGTGTAGATGATCCCCTGCCGGTCGTTAGTCTGATGAGCCAGAACGACGGCCCGATGAAGGAACCCCGATGCTTCTTGGAGCTGCCCTCGATACATGCTGAGCTGTGAGACCAGAGGAGACGTGACGACTGACCCAGAACCACCGACCCGTTCCAGCACCATGCAACGGTACCTTAGCTCGCTTCAGCAGCAGAATCATCTCATCCTTCTGAGTTTCAGCTGGTAGATCATCAGAACGACTGAAGAGAGAGAGAGCTGCACACACACACACGCACGCACGCACACGCACGCACACACACACACACGCACGCACACACACACACACACACGCACACGCACACACGCACGCACACACGCACACACACACACACACGTTACTGGTTAATAAATGTCAGTTCGGCCAGCACAGTTGGAGACTTTCACATTTTGTTGTGCTGCCAGAAAACTTCACCGTATGACATTTGGTTATTTTAGGATACCAACATAAAATGTGAAAGTTTTCCAACGTTCTTTTCTGGCTGAAGGGAATTTTCAGCGTTGCAGTGAAGCAGCTTCAGTACCGACAGCCGTCCACAGGAAGCATCTTCCTCCGGGGGCAGGCTCATGTCGGTTGACCCAGGCAGGACTGTCCGCAGCGCCACCTGGTGGACGTCTAACAACCACACGTTAAAGGCTCGAAATTGCGTTTTAACTTTGAACTTGTTAAACAAAGTAGGCTAAACGTATAAAAGCTGCGTCGCAGACCCTAGCATGTTTAGGTCACTAGCATGTTATGGTCACTAGCATGTTTTGGTCACTAGCATGTTTTGGTCACAGCCGTTAGCTGCGTCCGTTCCTCTTCACGGAACCGCAACCGATCCGGTTCTTGTGGTCCGTGTCCAGCTTAACTCACCTCAGCTGTGCGGCCCAGAAACGTCTCCCGTCTGCGGACCGTCGGAACGGGTTCAGGATCCGACAGAGGACAGTGCGGAACCTGCACGCTGCCATATTTACGGAGCAGGGCGGAAATGACGTCATCTGCGGCGGAAGTGCTGATTTGGTTTCATCGGATTCGATCAACCAACTTTTGCCTTTGATCTAAACCAAACGTGTGAAACTGTAGGGACCTTCCAATTATTGAAGAAACACTTGAGATGAAAAGGTTGATCCAATCATGTTTATTGATCAGAAGGCACCACTCATTGTTCCAAGCCTTTGTTTACAGAAGTGTCACTGGTCCTAGATCAGTTCGGAGCTTTTCCTCTATTCTACAGTCAAAAGCTCGTTTTTCCACATTTGATAGATGAACGAGGAGACACGGAAATCTGCCCCCCCCCCCCCACTATAGCAGGGAGCGTTACAAGTGGTGGACCTCCACCAGTCCTCGCACCCCCACCGTGGACTCGTCTCCCTGCTGGCCCCTGGGAGGAGGTTCTGTTGGACTCTATCCTGAGCCGGTTCATCACGTCCAGCATGAAGAGCGTCCAGGAGCTTCCCGCCAGCGGTGCCGTCGGGTTTTAGGGTCATCAGGACAAACACCTGCCCACACGCCGGGACCATAAATACCAGATGGACCCCCCCCTTAAGAATTGTTACCATCTCCATGGAAACGTGAGCCCTGCGTCACACCGCTGCAGGCGAGTGTCCGTCCCATCGTCTCCGGGCCCAGAGTGGTACATTTACCCCCCCCCCCCAGCAGGAAGCCTGGGTTAGTCTTGAGCTCTGCTTCATTAAAGTGCTTCGTTAAGCTCCCCTCTGAAGACGAGGCCTCTGCGTGGAGCCGCCGCCCATTAGTGCAGAAGGTGGTCCACCTGTCCACAGCCGAGCCACAGAGACGGCTTTGATCACGAGGCGGCAGCAGCCCCCACCGTACCGCTGCAGCGCCACGGGGCCCCCCCTCAGGCCACGGGCCCCCCCTCAGGCCACGGGCCCCCTCAGGCCGGGCTGGTGGCCAGGGAACCTCTTCAGGTGGTAGCGCAGCACTCCTCTGGTCTTGAAGGTCTTGCCGCAGCTGCAGGCGTGCGGACGCTCCCCCGTGTGGTCCAGCTGGTGGATTCGCAGCAGTGAGCTGGTGAAGAAGAACTCGCCACAGGTGATGCAGTAGTGACTCTTCTCACCCGTGTGTTTGGCTCTCTGGTGGCTCAGCAGGGAGCCGGACGTGATGAAGTTCTGGCCGCAGTCCTGGCAGCTGAACGGCCGCTCGCCCGTGTGGATCCTCTCGTGGGCCCTCCAGGAGTTGTGGTAGGAGAAGGACTTGTGGCAGTAGGAGCACTGGTAGCGCTTCTCCTTGGTGTGGCTCAGCCGGTGCATCTTCAGGTAGTGAGCGATGGTGAAGCTCTTCCCGCAGTCGTCACAGGTGAACGGCTTCTTCCCCACGTGGAACAGAGTGATGTGGGACCTCAGGTGGGACGACTGGGTGAATCTCTTCCCACAGGTGGTGCAGACGTAAGGGCGCTCCCCTGTGTGCGTCACCATGTGGGACTTGAGGTGAGGAGACTGGGTGAAGCTCTTGCCACACTCGGAGCACTTGTAGGGCTTCAGGCCCGTGTGCGTGCGGTTGTGCAGCTTCAGACCCTGCAGGCTGGAGAAGCACTTGCCACACTCGGAACAGTGGTACTCCTTCAGGTCCTGGTGGGTCCTCTGGTGGCAGCGCAGGCCCGTCAGGAGCTTGAAGGCTTTGCCACAGAGGGTGCATTCGTAGGGCTTCCTGTTGGAGTGGGTGACCTGGTGGAGCTTCAGACTTTGGGGGTTGCTGAAGGTCTTGCTGCACTTGAGACACGGGTGGCGCCGCTGATCCTTGTGCGCCTTCCGGTGGAAATTAAAGCCCTGGTAGGAGATGAACATCTTGTCGCAGGTTTTGCAGTGGTAGCATTTCTCCCCTTTGTGCACCTGGAGATGATCGTCGAGCTCCTCCTGGACAGCAAAGCCGTCTCCACAGAACCAACATTTGAAGGGTTTGGTCCCCGAGTGCATGCGGTGATGCGTCTTTAGGTCCCTCTTCAGGGCAAAGGTCTTGTCACAGTACGAGCACCGATACTGGGCCTGGCGGTCATGGATCTGCTGATGGATGATCAGGCTCATCAGCGTGGGGTACGACTTCCCACATCTCCAGCACTGGTTGGGTTGCTCTCCCTGGTGGCTCCTCTGGTGGGCCTCCAGGTGGGACCGCTTGTAGAAGCCTCTGCTGCACTCGGAGCAGTAGACCATCTTCCTTCCTGCGTTTGTGGAGCAGCAGTGTGAGGGCCGGTGGGACCAGACGTGAGGATGCTCCTCTGTGGAGGAGCACAGACATGAAGCTAAACCATGTTTCCATGTCTTCCTGAGGGGCAGAAGGCTAGACATTATTATAGAGACATTACCTAGAGACAAGAAGTCCCGTCCCTCCAGCCACAGACTGCAGTCAGTCAGCCTGATGGACACATTCTTGAGGACCGGGTACGACCCGATCTCCACATCACCTTCCGGTTCCACCTTGATCTGAACGTCTTTCCTCGTGTCCTGGAATTCAAAAGGACACGGCTGAGGAGTGATGTTGGTCTCCGAGACCAGACCTTCAGTGTTTGGCAACAGCACAGCGGACTGAAGACAGGAAATGATGTCATCTGCCCCTCTGCCCCCCCCCGACACCAGCCTGAAGAGCCACCAACATTGTTGAGGATACCTCCCCCCACCTTCATCCCCCAGGCTGCTGAACCCGACCCACTACCTGCCCCCCCCCGTCTGTAGTCCTACGTGGATCCTACAGAAGAAGTCTGGCCTCCCGAGCTCCTTGTGTAATGGGACCCACACATTTGGCTCGTCACCTCCTCCATTTATAGGAGATAGAAATGGTTAGTAAGCAGCTTTTGGTAGAAAGATGAAGGTTCATCCTGAGCAGCGATGCAACCGAACCTGTGACCGTGGGAAGATGGAGGAATTCTAAAGAGTTAACGAAATTTTCAGTTTTACACGCTCTTATTCTTCGTACTCGTGTGCAAAAGCCAAGGGCTACAGTTAAATGCGACGTCAGAACAGGTCTGACCCCAAATGTTGCCCGCTTCAGGACCGAGGGCCCCCAGCACGGACCGAACCCATTCATTTTCTGTTCGGCAAGATAATCCGGGCAGAAATGACCCAACACGAACTGTAAAGTGCAGAGTTTGGTCTTAATGCGAAGCTTCCAGACCCACGCTGTAAAGGCCGGACGAGCAGGAACGGCTAAAACATGCTCTTATATTCGGTACCAGCCAGACACCCTCTCATGTGGCTGCTAGCTCAATTAGCAGCCTATGCTAACAGCTGCACGATAAAGTTTCCACCAGAGGCGGATAAAACGGTTCGGGACTTTACCATTGGAGACGTTACCGTGTCCATCTTGCAGGCCAGATCACTGAATAAGTCCCGGTCTCGTTCGGTCCGGTCCAACGATTCGGATCCAGACGAGTAAACAGGGGAAACTCGTCGCTCCCAAGCAGCGATCCCGCAACAATCTCCATAACGCGGCTTCCTCTGCTTCTGATTGGCTGATCTGGCAACGGTCAGACGAATGCGGAAGTTAGAACAAGCCAATCAGAGCCGAGGGGGCGGGTCTAACCGATGAGACAACTTCCGGGGAAACGTTCCAAGATGATTAATGGAAAAGTTTTTCGACGAAGATTTGCTAAAATCTATACAAAGCAGCACAGAAGTAAAATATAAAATTAGCTTTGACCAAAAAAAAGGTGTTCTGGTCAAGAAGTCTGAGCACAAACCTTTTTTATCCTCTAAACAAGCACTGATATGCAGTATAATAAGCACTTAGAAATCCAAGAGGTTTTGAGGAGACAGTTGAATATCAACATTTACCATTTTAATTGTACAAGTATCCTTTATATTGACAGTCTCAGCTTTTCTTTGGTTGAGCCGCACTGGTTTAAACTTGCGGAGGTTTTTACATGGGATCAGATGAACGCTTCAGTCCGTTTTTGTCATGGCGCCCCACCAAGACCACAATGGCTGCTGGCAGCGCTTCAATTCGGCCTTTTGTTCACATCATCTCCCAGCAGATAACCCGTGTCAAAAACCAACAGAAACCACCACAAGGAAATCTAATGGTCCCTTTCTCCGGGAAGCCTTGAGATTAATTTTCTCCATCAAAAAAAAGAAAAGAAAAGAAAAATAGATTTAATGAGTGTGTTTCCTCATTTTGGTTTGGCTTTATTTCACCCATACAATTTCCCACTTAGAATTTTTAAAAATCCTTTCAGTTTATCAAAACTACTCCAATCAGTTCCACGTTCTCACACAGACAATGTGAGCTGATTCAGCTCATTTCAGAGTTGACCTGACCGATAGCAGCAGGCCATGGGTGGAGGTTACCTGTGACATCACTCAGGCCAGAGCTGAACGTCTGCCATCGGGGCTTCATCTTCAGAGCACATCATTCTGCCAGAGCCAGTCGGACCGGAGTCACCCCACTATCGCCCTCTTCCAGCATCAGTGAATCTGCAAACCACCAGATACCATAGATTCACTTAACGATAAAGAGGCGGTCCAAACCAGCCCCGGGAGGCTTCCCACAACGATCTGGATCAGAATACGCTTCAGTCCGATTTTGTCACGGCTCCAACCCCTGTGAACAGTCTGCTGTGGGCGGAGCTTCATTCGGCCTTTCGTTACATCATATCCAGGTAAATGTCAAGTTCCTGAACCAGGACTAGTGCCTCTGGTTGTACTAGACAGCAGCGCTTACCTCCAAGAATCGATCCCATTGATGCAGATCCAAATCAGGGCTCCTTCCTAATACAATTTAAACGTATAATAAAAAGTGTTTTAAAACACAGATTCAACAGAAATCAAGTCTCTATTTTGGTTTATTTTAAACACATTAATGACCGACCTGAAAGTCTCAACTCATGTTACTCAAATTTGATCCTTAAATCTGGAAATTATTCCGGGTATTTTAATATATACATTTTAGAGAGTGTTTTCCAGCCGCCCAAGATAAAAGGTAGGATTTTATAACCCAAAACTATAAATTATGCCGGTTTTCGTGTATTCTGCATGTTCGAGCTACTGGATCCCGATTCTAGACGAACACATGGAAGCACGCGACACACGCTGAGCGGATATCCGGTTTCTAGGGGACAGTAAAAAAAAAAAAAAATGAGGCACAAGCGGGAAGAAATAATTAGCTAAACTGCACACTAATAAAAGGAGAGCACTAAACTCAATAAATCCATCCTTTTACGGGTCTGTAATTAAACCAATATTGACACTTGCAAATCTTACATTTAAAGCTAATCTAACATCACAAATGATCCATCAGGACACAAAAAAGGCAAGAAACTAATCTTAGCATCACTCGCTGATGACGCGATTGTTGTGAAGCTAGCTGTAGCTACTTACCGAAACCATTTTTCGGTTCCTTGAAGGCTCCGCATAGACGACTTCGACAACTTGCACTACTCGGACGACAATGCCGTTTGAAAAGCTGGAAGGCGTCATACTCGATTTAAACAGGTGAACAGCCAATCACGATTCAATACAAGTGGCGAAAGATCTCGCGAGAAAGATCCTTGTTTCGAGAGTTGAATTGAATCCAAAACACGTGACATGGTTGTTGGGAAACGTTGCACTCTCCTCAAAATAGAACAGGGATAATGTTATTTGACCACTTTTCTGGACACAATTCTTATCGAAGACTTAGAGACTTTTCTCTTTTATTTGTATAGCGGTTACGCTATAATCTGATTTATAAACCTTTCTTTCAAACTTTATTGTCATGTTTAGACAGAGGGGTTAAGAGTTTGGTGTTAATTTAATGCTTGTTTTTAAGCCAAGCACCCCACCCCCACCCCGTTCTCTATATAAACCTAAACGAGTCTGCAATAATGTGTGGAAAGAATTTGCTTGTATTTTTATGTCATCTTCTTGTTATGGGTTTTGGGGAGTTTGGTAAATATATGAATTTTGAGATTTGTGATCTGACAAACGCAACAAGATAAATAAATGATTTAATACAACCTTTTCTCCTGAAATCACATCATTTTCAGACAGGTCTGGCCGACGGTCTACAACTGGTGTCAGATGGATCCCATTAAAACCATTACCAACCATAGAAAGCAGAAATTAAGAGGCACGATCATAAATCTACAGAAAAAAATACATCCTCTTTAAGACCCAGTATCTCCATGGCAACAGAAATACAAATCTCAAGGTCTACATCAACTTGCAGGCGCCAGGTGAGGGACAGCAGGCTGTCTAATGGCGGTAGACTCCGAAGGCCACCAGGCTGAGGAAGATCGTCACTCCGACCAGCGAAGCAGTAGCAGGTGCTGTAAAGAACTGCCGATACTGGATCTGACAGTACCAGAGCACTGACAGCATGAGGACCAGCAGGGGGACCATCATGCTGCCCACGTTCAGTGCCACCTGAACTTGGTCTGTAGGATGGCCTCCCACCCCCCGCCCCTGGTCTACATGCTGAGAAATATGGCAGTGCAGCACACAGTTATGGGCCAGGTTGAGCGAGGCAAGGGTCCGAGTATCGTCCTGCAGGAGCTGGCCCTGATAGATGAGCCGGACCTGTTGCTCCTGACCCGCAAAGTAGGTCCTGAAACAAACAAAAGGCACTCGGATCAGCATAAAGGTCCATCACAGAACCAGAGAGAGCCAAGCTAACGACCAGTGGTTCAGAGAACTCTGGAATACGCTGTCGCCTCCGCCTGTTGTATAGTGTATTACAGTCGTACAGCGCGTGTTGTTACAGTAGTACAGCGCGTGTTGTTACAGTCGTACAGCGCGTGTTGTTACAGTCGTACAGCGCGTGTTGTTACAGTCGTACAGCGCGTGTTGTTACAGTCGTACAGCGCGTGTTGTTAGTCGTACAGCGCGTGTTATTACAGTCGTACAGCGCGTGTTATTACAGTAGTACAGCGCGTGTATTACAGTCGTACAGCGCGTGTTATTACAGTAGTACAGCGCGTGTATTACAGTAGTACAGCGCATGTATTACAGTAGTACAGCGTGTTATTACAGTAGAACAGCGTGTTATTACCGTGTTGGACAGCGTGTTATTCCCGTGTTGGACAGCGTGTTATTACAGTAGAACAGCGTGTTATTACAGTAGTACAGCGCGTGTTATTACAGTAGAACAGCGTGTTATTACAGTAGAACAGCGTGTTATTACTGTGTTATTACAGTAGTACAGCGCGTGTATTACAGTAGAACAGCGTGTTATTACAGTAGAACAGCGTGTTATTACCGTGTTATTACAGAGTGTATTACCGGATGAGTTTTTACCTTTTGATATATCCAATGGTGTCCTGTGGTTGTACCTGAGCGGTTCTCTCTGTGTCATTGAGGAACTTCAGTCGGACCACCATGTTCCTCTGGGAGGAAGACTCCCCCCCAACTCCGTCTCCTTGCCTCAGCCTCACCCCTTCTGCCCCTGCGGCCTGTGCCGTCCCCCCCCCCCCATCTTTCTCCTCCGTGGGAGCAGCTTCTGTCAGCGAGCTGCCGTTCACAGAACTAGAGGACAATGAAGAGGTGGAGTCAGAGAACGAGGGGGGCACCTCCTGCCGGGCAGAGGGGGGGGGACCTGGGGCTGAAGCAAACAGGTGCTCTGGGGGTTCAGAGGTCCGGGTGGAGATCCAGGCCAGCAGCAGCACGAGGATGAGAAGGAGGGAGGTAAAAAGCAGGGTCACCTCGTCACCGATGCCTTCGATCAGAGCCATCTCCCTCAGCAACACCTGCTGGGGGTCACACAGGTCGAGAACATCAAAAACATCTGTTTCAGTTCAGTCTGTTCAAGCTCTGGGACATTTCTAACAGAAAAAGATCTCGTAAATCCACAAACAGCACAGTTCAAGATTACCCAACGTGCCCAGTGACGACGAGGCGACCTTGTTTGGCTGGGATGGATTTCAGGGCTTTGCTCTAACAGAAGGGTTTTGTGTGAGGGTGCCGCTGTGTGATATGTGAGTCAGTGCACATTAATATGCAGTGCTTCACCTTTGGCAGTGGGCAAGAACTTGAGCAAGGCTACAGCCAAGAATCCACCACACTATGAAAGGGAGCAGACGGGTCAGGATGGGAGAACAGCCAGATGAAGGAGGACCCACAGTGGGAGAGAGGGGCCCAGCTCCCATCGCTCTCCTGTAATGCTGCCATGATTGTTGGTGCTGGTGCTGATGGGGCTTTAGGGGAGCGAACCGGCCTTCCAAAGAGTACTGGACTTTCCCAAGGGCAGACTTCTCCGGACCTCTAACCAAACCTTCCTCTAGTTTGCAAATCTGGTCACATTTAGAGTTGACTCGAAGGTTCTGCTCCGAATGGGCTCAGGCCCAGCAGCCTTTCAGAGCTCGAGCTCCTCTCAGCTTTTAGAAATAACACCCTCCACCTGTGGCTCCATGCAGGCAGTTTTCCCCAAGAGGCTGAGCCTGTTTCTCTTTAGCACTAAACAGTTGTGCTTAGCACACCACCATTATGGGCTTTAAAAATGGTCTGGATGATGTACAACAAGTGCAGTCCAAACAAAGCTTACTGGTATTACCACTGGTATTTACAGGTGTCATGACAAGAAAATTAGCGTGTGCAGTCCCTCAGGTGGACTCCAGGAATATGCTATGACAATATCTTGGTCATTCCACCACCTCCAGATTGAAGAGTTCTGTTAATCTTTGCGGACCGTATCGGTTCCACCTGGTGCTCGTGCAGGTCAGGCGCGAGCTGATAAACAGCGCAGCGCAACTCCGAGCTAACTGCTAACCGCTAACACTCAAACTCAGGCAGGGAGGAAGTCGGCTAAGCTACACGCTCAGCACAGTTAGCATCAGCGTTGGGCTTCCGGGTACAGCCAAAAACGCCTCAGGTAAATCATGAAAGAAGAACGAGCAAGACTTACTCAGTTTAGTTGAGAGGCGTCATATGCCGGGACATCAGCCCGCAGACTAATGAGGCTGTCGGTCCCGAGAACGCCAAACACTCCGGTTCAACCGCGGAGTCTCGCAGCTTTCAGACGGAAGTGACGTAGCACCGTGACGCGTTTGCCTTCTTCCGGAATCAAATAAAAAAACAAGGATCCTGCAAGATCGAAACCGAGTGTTTGAAAGGAATAAATGTGGTGTCTTCAGTGGCGATAGACCCGGGTTCGGCGAGGGGTCACGGGTCACAGGTTCCAAACAAACAAACGTCTTTAAACCGTGTAATAATCGCCATGGCCACGAGGGGGCGTTCATCTCTCACACACGCGCATAGATGCGTAAACAAATCCAAACAATTAGAATTTTATAAAGACAAATTTCAAAGTCGTTTTATTTTTTATTTTTTGCAGATAAATCAGTTGGCTCAGGTCTAACTTTTGAAATGCCGTGCGCGGTGTGTTGTCTGGTGAGACAACAGGTGTGCGCCCCGCGTCCCGATCGATCACCGGCCGCCGCTGCCCCCGCAGGCGGACCGCTGCGAGCACGTCGGCCGCGGTCTCTCCGCTCAGGATGAAGGTAATGCTCCCGCCTCCCGATCGCTCCACACCGGCCCGGGGGAGCGCCGCCTGCGGGGACAGAGCACTTGAGCTCCCCGCACACTTTAGTCCTCCCTTCCTCCCGGAGCCGGGCCGCTCCCCGGAGCGGCACCAGGCCGTCGGCTGTGCGGGCCCGGGTCCCGCGTGTCTCCGTCGCTTCAGCATCTGGACTGGGACCAGGTTTAAGTCGGGAGGGTGGAATGTGGCTAAAAGGCCGCTGTCGCAGGTTAATGTCTTCACACACTAAATGGGTGCCGATAATGCAGAAATGTGACAGTAATTGGAATTAGAAGCGACTTGCGCTGGGGTTGGCAGGTGTTTTACTCTGCTGTCTCTGGTTTCATCCTCCGCCTTTGTCCTTCTGTTTTCCCCCGGAGTTCCTCCCCCTGCGGCGCTGGGCGGAGTTTCATACCGGACTAGACGCTCCTTTTGTCGGATTCGTTTCGACCTGACTCCCCGGGGTTTACGGCTGAAAAAGACACACTTTAAAAATCTCAAAAAAATCCAGACGAGCACCGCCGTGTGCAGTTTAAACCCGTTTATTGTCTGAACCTGACGGTAAGTAGTAAGTTGTGATTTTAAGCAGAATTCTCGGTGTATCTGCTCGTTTGTCCCCGAGTCAACAGAACATTCATGGCGGCTTCGCGGTGGAGGCTTCGTGGGCAACATCGGCTCCTGCAGCCGCTCAGCTCTCATATCACCAGATCCTCCAGTGGAGCGCTGAAATGATCACACTCTAAAATTCCTGGACCAATTTAGTCCTCATACCTGCCAACCGAAGCCACAAACATCTACCAACTCCACGATTTTAACGTTTTCACGGTGAAGTGATTATCAGATACACGTGTCAGTTGGTCGGTTGTTGGTAAAATACCCCACATTCTTTCCTGCTGGGGCATTTGTTCACTCTTTTCCGATTCTCTGCCACGAAATCTGAAAGCTAGTTTACGTCTCCAGCTGCTCTTTACGTGCCAGCGGAAACTACGTGGTGTCTCCTGCCGGAGGACGGGCGCCATTATCGGGCTCTTGGAGCCTGGCGGCCCGCTGCTGCTGCTCGTGGGCGACCCGGTGAACACGCACCGTGTTCCGATCACACCCAGCTCTCAGACGCCGTATTGGACCACAGAAACCGGACTGCAGCGATGCAGGCCCGCTGGTGGAGCACTGGCCGCGGCGGGGTTGATTTGAGCCCAGGAAGCGTCTCCGAACGGCAGAAGTGATCCGGGGAAGTGACAGCGAGCCCGGCTGCTCTCTACCGCTCCCCGCTGGCTCCCGCACATGGCGGCAGCCTCCGAACTTTACCGAGACGCTGCCGAGATGGACCCGGGGACATCTGGGCGGGTCACACCTGTTCAGTCCGACAGATCACATGCAGGTGGAGACTGACCTCGCCGCGGGTTTCTCCAGACTTGAATTCATTCAGATGTGGAGCTGCCTCACAAACAGTTGCTGTTTTCTCCCTGTAGAATCACCATGGTTACAGATGCCGTTACAAACAATACACTGAGTAAGAATTTTGTGGTTTAAACTGTCCTGAGTTTATTCCTAGAATGAACCGCAGTCACGAGATCATCTGCGTTAATTCTGTACTGATAATTAGTGTCTAGATTTGCTGTATAATACAACGAGACTACATTACTGTGTGTGTGTGTGTGTGTGTGTGTGTGTGTGTGTGTGTGTTTTCAGAGGGCGGAGGGGGCGGAGTTTTCTGCCTCACCATGAATGGCAGCACCAGTGTCTCCAGAGCCCAGAGTGGAAGGGTCAAAGGTGACCCAGGTGAGGGTCATGTCATCATCATCATGTGACCCACCTCTGCTGGTGAGTGGCGGCAGTTGAAAGGTGAGATCATCTGTGTGTGTGTGTGTGTGTGTGTGTGTGTGTAGATGAGTGGAGTAAAGAGGACTGTCTGACTCTCCTGGAGAGGATTCGCAGTCTGCTGCCTGATGGAGACGGGATGAAGTATAAAACCACAGAGTCGCACTTCGACTGGGAGAAAGTTTGTTTCGGCAGCTTCACCGGAGACATGTGTCGCCAGAAATGGCAGAAGGTCTCCACAGAGGTACCAGACTGGCCTCCCGTTATCATGGGATGTTCTGAGTCGAGTCACCGATCCTCGTTGTGCCGCAGGTCCGAAAATACCGAACGATGACGGAGCTCATCGTCGATGCCATCGAGTTTGTGAAGAATCCCTACAAAGGCAAGAAACTGAAGGTAACGGATGGAAGGTGGCCTGGTTTGAGCGAGTGTCGGGACATTCAGCCGCCTTTCAGATGATCCACAGAGCAGAACAACAGAATCAAAGGAGCTTCTTCTCGCTGAGATGTTCTGAGGCTGGAGAGGCTGAACCATGTGGCGTTCTGCTTTTCAGCTCCGTGCCTTCTGGAGCTCTTGTTGTCAGGTGCTTCACGCATGTTCTCTCTATGTTCTCATCACCGTCAGACTCATCCAGATTTCCCAAAGAAGCCTTTGACTCCGTATTTCCGCTTCTTCATGGAAAAACGAGCCAAATACGCCAAAATCCACCCTGAGATGAGCAACCTGGACCTGACGAAGATCCTGTCCAAGAAGTATAAAGAACTTCCTGACAAGAAGAAGGTGAGGTCGGACTCGCAGCTGATTGGCTGATGATTATCCAATCACATCAACAGAAAGAAGTGCAGGTTCAAACGGACCTGAAGGTGCAGTCGTGTCTCTGAGAAGCTGAATATGTCTTAAATCTGCAGCAAAAATACATCACAGAGTTCCAGCGAGAGAAAGAAGAGTTTGAGAAGAACATGGCTCGATTCAAGTGAGTTCCACCGCCTCCAGTCTGACCAGTCAGACCTGTGCACTGGCTAACCAGCGCGGCTCACCGCCTGCTAGAAAATGCAGGTTTCACTTTGAAAATGACCAAATTCAAAAGACCAAAGGAAGATGTTCCTCAGATTCTCTGTTTCTGTTGTTCTCAAATTCTTTTTCTAATAAATGGCTGAATCAGTCAGGCAGCTTCCCAGTCTTCAAGAAGCATTTTCCATAAACAGCAAACACTTTAAATGTGTAGCTCTGGCTGTTAGCATGGCTAATGCTAATGGCTAATGACCGCTGACCCGCAGGGAGGATCATCCAGAGCTGATAGAAGAGAGGAAGAAGTCAGAGCTGCCAGAGAAACCCAAAACTCCCCAACAGCTGTGGTACAACCATGAGAAGAAGGCCTACATGAAGCTGCACCCAGAGGTACCCAAACACCCAGAGGGACACGCCCTGACTCACACACACACACGCGCGTTGCCATGGTGATGGTTTGTGTGTCCAGGTCAGTCAGAAGGAGCTGAAGGAGGCACTGAGGAGGCAGTGGTCCCAACTGTCTGACAAGAGGAGGCTGAAGTGGATCAGCAAGGCCCTGGAGCTCCAGAAGGACTATGAGGTGGAACACGGAAGAACTTCACAGCAGGTTTCTCTGGCCTGTGGCTGATGATGGGCGTGTGTGTGCGTGCGTGTGTGTGTGCAGGGCAGCATGAGAGCGTATCATGAAGCCCACCCCGACACCAACTCCGATGATCACGTTCGCTCCGTTCTGACCAAAGCTGAGCGCCAGCTGAAGGACAAGTTTGATGGGCGGCCAACAAAACCTCCACCGTGAGTCACCTTAGCCGCGGCTAACGCTAACGTTCATCAGCCTTCAGATCACCACAGCATTAGTAGTCACAACATGCTAAACACACAACAGGATACGACGGCCTGAACGGTGAACAGGTGCACTCTTAGCAGGCAGGAAAGGTTAAAGGTCATCTGTCCGTGCCCAGGAATGGTTACTCTCTGTACTGCGCGGAGCTGATGGTGAACATGAAGGACGTTCCGAGCACCGAGCGGATGGTTCTCTGCAGCAAACGGTGGAAGTTGATGACACAAAAAGAGAAGGATATGTTCCAGAAGCGCTGCGAGCAGGTGGGTTTGGCACCATCAGTCACCTGGTGCCTCCCAGAACCTTGGAATAACCTCCTCCTTCTGCTCCTCATCAGAAGAAAAAGCAGTACGACATCGACCTGCAGAGGTTCCTGGAGGTAGGTTGACATGAACCTGGAGCAGAGGGTCCGTACGGGTCACCTGACACATGCAGCTGTCTGGTCACGTGACTCGGTCAAAGATGGCTGCAGCTTCATGAGCAGCAGCACCTTCAAAGAGTTTCTCTGATGGGAAAATAGCTTTAAACTGGCGAAAGGACCAAAACGGTCAGAACCAGGTAGCCCGGACCGCCCAGGCAGAAGCAGCTCATGGTTCTTTTATCCTGTTTCCCAGAGTCTTCCAGAGGAGGAGCGAGAGCGGGTCATGACCGAGGAGAAGATGTGCGGGACCAGGGTGGGAGGGGGCGTGGCCTCCAGTCCTCACCGTGCACGGTCCCCTTCTGTCAAGGTGCCACGGCCGTGTCTTCTGTTAGGCTGCGTCCACACTGGGTCACACAGGACAACCGGTGCTGCTGGGGACGCTCCCAGTTTCAGGCGGCGTGTTGACGTTCGCCCTCATCGTCTACAATCTACAAATCACCCCTGACTGACACTGTTCTTTTAGGAACAGCCGGTGGAGGCGGAGCCAGAGCACTGGTTACCCACTGGAGTCACAAAAGAGAGGCGTGATGGGAAGAAGTCGGTGAAGCTTCCAGAGACACCAAAAACTGCGGAGGAGATGTGGCAGCACAGTGTGATCGGAGACTATCTGGCCAAATACAGA
The DNA here is from genome assembly GCF_003711565.1 of Takifugu flavidus. Taxonomy (NCBI): domain Eukaryota; kingdom Metazoa; phylum Chordata; class Actinopteri; order Tetraodontiformes; family Tetraodontidae; genus Takifugu; species Takifugu flavidus. Next base: position 5,315,485 of record NC_079534.1, on the reverse strand, counting down.
GTAAGGCCGACACCTTTGAGCGGCTCCCGTTAGCACGCTAGCTCTCTCACTCCCTGCCCGTCGTCCTCCTGAACAGAGCGACCGCAGGAAGGCCCAGGTGGGCATGGAGGCTGCCTGGAAATCCATGGAGAAGAAGGAGAAGATTCCCTGGATTAAGAAGGCAGCAGAGGACCAGAAGCGCTACGAGGTTTGCTGAGAGCAGTCCTGCAACAAGAGCGCCTCCATGTTTGTGTTGTAATTCCGGCGGTGTCCCACAGAGGGAGCTGTTGGAGATGAGGACGCTGCCAGCGGGGCAGAGTCACAGGAAACACAAGTTCGACGGAGAACCCAAGAAGCCTCCAGTGTGAGTTCTGAGTCCCGACGAGTTCGAAAGTCACATTTTGATGGCAGCAAAGTGAAGATTTAGTCAAATATCTCGAGGGCGTCCTGTGTTTCCTGCGTGCACGTGCTGTGCACTGCTCCATCCCTGTGAGACCCTATAAACGATGCATCAGACGTGACTCTCTGGACATCCCATAATGCATTTCACCATGTGACTGCTTGCTTCCAATAGGAGTGGCTATCAGATGTTCTCCCAGGAGCTGCTGACCAACGGCGAGCTCAACCACTTCAGCCTGAAGGAGCGGATGGTGGAGATCGGCAAGAGGTGGCACAAGCTCAGCGCTGCTCAGAAGGACAAGTACAAGAAGCTGGTGGAGGAGCAACAGGTGGAGTACAAGGTGGAGCTGGAGGCGTGGCTCAAGGTAGGCCCCCCTGCATGCCGGCCCATCCCCAACACCTGGGGCACATCTGGGCCTGGTTCAGAAGGCAGCTTTCACAAACTCTCAGTCCGAAGCTGAACTCCACAGTGTCCGACTCTGAGTTTTGGGTTTCACAGCAGACGTTTAGGGTTCGTTTAGTCAAAGTTACCATGAGTGAAGCTCCTGAACGAGGATCTAAAATGCCTCACTGAGGTCCACCACGGGGGCACTGAGGTCCACCAAGGGGGCACTGAGGTCCACCACGGGGGCACTGAGGTCCACCACAGGGTCAGGACACCAGCACGGGGGAACCAGGCAGGACCTGGTCTAGCATGTGTTGCTCCTCAGAGTGATTCTATTAAACTCTGGTTTGGTTGATAGATGGACTAACCCCAACCCTGGTCCTGGCCCCTGGTCCTGGTCCCTGGCCTCTACTCATGAGCTGGGACTGTCTGAAGGTCGCCTCCACCATGAACTATTTTAATTAGAGCTCTAATGAAACAATGATCAGGCCTGATTAATCCTCTAGCTTGTTGGTGAAACCAAAAACCACAGTTTCCTTCATGTGGGGGGTGAAGTCGGGGTTTTCACGAAAGCTGCTTCCTGAAACGGGCCCAGACTCACTGATTCTGATTTGACGTTTCCATGGAGACCGTTGCCAGAGAGACAGTTACTGATGGAGACAGATACTCGGTCTGAGTGTGAAGCTGATTGGGATTAAAACTCTGAACCCCTGTAACGAGCCTTTGGTCTGTCCCCCAGTCCTTGACCCCGCAGGACCGCGCCGTCTACAAGGAGCTCTCCTCTTCGGTGAGGCTCCGCACCACCGCCGGCTCCTGTTGAGGCTGCTGTGCGTCATAAACTGTGATGGTCTCTCTCTGTCAGAAACGTCGCAGCAGCGCTAAAGCTCGCAGCAGTCCTGAGGTCAAGGTTCGCGTCACGGCAAAGGCGAAGGCTGTGGGCTCCAGAGCCGCAGCGCCAGCGGTCGGGGTGGCCAAGAGGGTCATGGCTTACCGAGCAAAGGTACCAGCAACCCAGAGCGGGTCTTTTCTGACTGGAGATCACGAACAATCCAACCTTACAGAAATCTTGGTGTGTTCTGTGCGGTTTTGTTGTGTGTGTGGGCATCGATCCCCTCAGTTTGGACTGTCAGGCTGTGTCTCTCTTCATCTTCTAGCAGGACATGTCAGACTCCGATGAGGAGGAGGAGAAGAGCGAATCGTCTGACTCCGATGAAGATGAAACGTCAGGATCCACGGACAGCGAGGAAGACGATGAAGAGGTAAAAACACCGAGTCATCACGTGGCACCATGGCGACGAGCTAACGGAGAACCTGTGGTCCTCTCAATGCATCCTCTGTGGTCATGTCCTCAGAACGAGGATGACGATGATGAAGACCAGAGCTCCTCTGATGAATCAAGTGACTCTGACTCCGACTAGCTCCGCCCACCTGTCTCGTTGGAGAGGACAGGCTGTGCAGGCCACACCTCCTCACGTTAAACCTGGTGGACCAGTGGGAACTGGAAACATCAGTGGTCCCCTGACCACGCCCACTCCCCTGATGTGGGTGGGGCCTGATCTCGTTGTTACTTGTTTATTTTTTTAAGCGGAGGAGAGGTTGGCTTTTATGGACATTTTTAGATTGGAGCAACTTGTTGGAGGGTTTGTACAGTGTGTGACAGCCAGGTGGGGGTGGAGCCACTCGTTTATTCATTGTTGCTGAGGCCTCCAACTGTCCACCTGCCTGGGAAAATAAGTAATAAATGCACTTTCCACAAAGGTGTCCTGGCTTTTTTCATCGTCCTGATTTCAAAACCCCATTAGATGTAGAGCTGACGTGGAAGAGCGCGTCCACACGGTTGGAAGGGTTGGGGTTAGGGTTAGGGTTAGGGTTAGGGTTAGGGTTAGGGTTAGGGTTAACCCTAGGGTTAGGGTTAGGGTTGGGGTTAACCCTAGGGTTAGGGTTGGGGTTAACCCTAGGGTTAGGGTTAGGGTTGGGGTTGGGGTTAACCCTAGGGTTAGGGTTAGGGTTAACCCTAGGGTAGGGTTAGGGTTGGGGTTAGGGTTAACCCTAGGGTTGGGGTTAGGGTTAGGGTTGGGGTTAACCCTAGGGTTGGGGTTAGGGTTAACCCTAGGGTTGGGGTTAGGGTTAGGGTTAACCCTAGGTTTAGGGTTAGGGTTAGGGTTAACCCTAGGGTTGGGGTTAGGGTTAGGGTTAACCCTAGGGTTAGGGTTAGGGTTAGGGTAGGGTTAACCCTAGGGTTAGGGTTAGGGTTGGGGTTGGGGTTAACCCTAGGGTTGGGGTTAGGGTTAGGGTTAACCCTAGGGTTAGGGTTAGGGTTGGGGTTGGGGTTAACCCTAGGGTTAGGGTTGGGGTTGGGGTTAACCCTAGGGTTAGGGTTAGGGTTAGGGTTAACCTAGGGTTAGGGTTAACCCTAGGGTTAGGGTAGGGTTAGGGTTAACCCTAGGGTTAGGGTTAGGGTTAACCCTAGGGTTGGGGTTAGGGTTAGGGTTAACCCTAGGGTTGGGGTTAGGGTTAACCCTAGGTTTAGGGTTAGGGTTAGGGTTAACCCTAGGGTTAGGGTTAGGGTTAACCCTAGGGTTAGGGTTACAGCCACACCTGACGGGGCGAGTGTGACACGTTACCTGTATTTTTGTCCTCTCCAGCACAGTAAAGGAATATTTCTGATTCAGATCTTCCAGTTTTATTAACTTCCAGTTAATATTCAGAGTAAATCCTGAATTGCTCATGAATGTGGCTCTGGGAGCCTGAATGATTGTGGAGCTGCAGATGTTTCCCTCGTCGTCCGTGGCTTTAAACGTGTGCCAGGGGAACCAGAGTGACGCTGATGTCGCTCAGCTCAAAGCGCCGTCGCCTCCACGAGATTCAGACACAATCACAGGTTCTTTTCAGGTTTTATAGACATTTGAATTCATAGCTTTTTAGAATATAAACAAGCTTCTCTCCCCTCCTCAAACATGTCCTGATGCACAAATAAATATTCTGACCTTTGACCCCCACAACATTTCTTACATCGTCCACTCTGCAGCCACATTCGCCCCAGAACGACATCCTCTCAGAACTACATTACCCATCAGACCCTGCTCAGCACAACTCCCTGGTCCATTTTTTTGGTTTTACAAATCCCATAAATGCAGCACTGTTACTGTTACCATGGTTACCAAGTTTCACAAAGGGTCCGTTGACCAATCATGTTACAGTTTACATGTCCACGGTGCGTTCACTGACCCCTAAAAACTGCTGTCGAATCAGGTATCCAGCAGCAGCAGGTGTAAAAAATCAAACATTTAAAGTATTGAGACTTTAAATGAACCGTTTTTAACGAGCTTTAGTTCCTGGAACAATTATGGATCCAATTTTGGAGAAATCAGCAGGAAGATTTCAGACTGATGCGAAGCGGCTCGGTCCAATAATCTATCAGAACCATCATCACTGCAGCTAAAATCAGATGAAATAACCCCAAAGATCTTGGAACCAGGATTTCTCTCTCTCTCTCTCACACACACACACACACACAGACACACACACACACACACACACCACACACACACAACACACACACACTGTCATAGTGGGACGTCCAGCAGCTTCTTGTGCAGGTACTGCTTCACTTCCTCGATGCCATTCAGCTTCTCCAGCTCGTGGTACGGCAGCTGAGGGGAGAGGACAAACAGCCGTGACTTCAGGTGTGAGCACAGGTGAGTCCCGGACCTCCACAGGGGAGTCCCGGACCTCCACAGGGGAGTCCCGGACCTCCACCTCCACAGGTGAGTCCCGGACCTCCACAGGTGAGTCCCGGACCTCCACCTCCACAGGTGCCCGGCAGCTGTGATGTCAGCTGAACAGGTGATGTGATCACGTGAGGTGTGAGCGGTACCTGTATGATGACGTATCCCAGCAGCCTCAGGTGCCGGTCTCTCATGGCCCGTGAGCCCACCAGAACCTCACAGTTGTGGCAGTAGTGCCACTTATCGTTGACAGACATGATGACTCTGCAGAGAGGGCACAAATGGACGCGTGGTTACCACCGCCATCGTGACTCGGCCCCTCCCCCTTTAGGGTGGTTGACCTCAGATGATGTCACAGGACAAGGTGGCGGTTCATGTGTGGGACAGTAAGCCTGGCCCCCGTCTTTGATTACGCCCGAACTAATGGGCTGACCCACCTCCTGACCTGCTCCTGGTCCACAGGGGGAGTCCCATCTTCAGGCCTGTTGGTGGAGTGAAGCGGTGGGGGGGACTGGGGGTCCGGGTCAGCCCCAGTCTCCTCAGAGTACGCCACACCCTCGTAGAATCCTGCCAGCTCACGGCTATTCCCGTGGCCTCCTGCCCCCCCCTCATCTTCTAGAATCTTCCCAATAGAAAACTGAAAGAGGGAGTCTGTGGCCGCGGCCCCCGGAGACCCTTTGGTCCCGGGCTGTGCCAGGCTCTCGGAACGGGGGCTGCTGAGGGTGGAGCTGTCCTGGCTCTCCAGAGACTGCTCCTTGGGCAGGCTGGTGTAGTAGTCTCCTGACGTGATGTAATAGGAGCCGTAGTCCAAAGGGCCCCCATTAGAACCGGGACGCAGCGGCCCGGGTGGGGCCGCCGCCACAGGGGAGCTGAGAAGGCGGTTCGGCAGGAAGGATCTGGACTCCACAGTCCCGCCTGCGGCCTCCGCCGTCTGACACGGCTGCTCTGCGCCGTCTTCCAGAACCGTGAATGGGGTGAACTGAAACTCTGATGTTACCGTGGCAACTGCCCCATCAGCTGGTTTGGCTGCCACTCCAGCACAGGAAGGAGGGACGATGCTGAGAGCCAGACCTGATCTGGCCCTGATGGGCAGAACCTGACCAGAACCATCCATCCACAGCACAAAGTCTGGAGAACAGAGAGAGTGAGATGAGACGGGACGGGCCGCCACGGGACGGTCCGCCAGGGAACGGTCCGCCAGGGGACGGGCCGCCACGGGACGGGCCGCCAGGGGACGGGCCGCCACGGGACGGGCCGCCACGGGACGGTCCGCCACGGGACGGTCCGCCACGGGACGGGCCGGGCCACCACGGGACAGTCCGCCAGGGGACGGTCCGCCAGGGGACGGCCGCCACGGGACGGGCCGCCACGGGACGGGCCGGGCCACCACGGGACAGTCCGCCAGGGGACGGTCCGCCATGGGGCGGGCCGCCAGGGGACGGTCCGCCAGGGGACGGTCCGCCACGGGACAGTCCGCCAGGGGACGGTCCGCCAGGGGACGGGCCGCCACGGGACGGGCCGCCACGAGACGGTCCGCCACGGTACGGGCCGCCAGGGGACGGGCCGCCAGGGGACGGGCCGCCACGGGACGGACGGGCCGCCACGGGACGGGCCACCACGGGACGGGCCGCCAGGGGACGGTCCGCCAGGGGACGGGCCGCCACGGACGGACGGGCCGCCACGGGACAGGCCGCCACGGGACGGACGGGCCGCCACGGGACGGTCCGCCACGGGACGGTCCGCCACGGGACGGACGGGCCGCCACGGGACAGGCCGCCACGGGACGGACGGGCCGCCACGGGACGGTCCGCCACGGGACGGTCCGCCACGGGACGGGCCGCCAGGGGACGGGCCGCCAGGGGACGGTCCGCCACGGGACGGTCCGCCACGGGACGGACGGGCCGCCACGGGACGGACGGCCCACCACGGGACGGGCCGCCAGGGGACGGGCCGCCACGGGACGGACGGGCCGCCACGGGACGGACGGGCCGCCACGGGACGGGCCACCACGGGACGGGCCGCCAGGGGACGGTCCGCCACGGGACGGACGGGCCGCCACGGGACAGGCCGCCACGGGACGGACGGGCCGCCACGGGACGGTCCGCCACGGGACGGTCCGCCACGGGACGGACGGGCCGCCACGGGACGGCCGCCACGGGACGGACGGGCCGCCACGGGACGGTCCGCCACGGGACGGTCCGCCACGGGACGGGCCGCCAGGGGACGGGCCGCCAGGGGACGGTCCGCCACGGGACGGTCCGCCACGGGACGGACGGGCCGCCACGGGACGGACGGCCCACCACGGGACGGGCCGCCAGGGGACGGGCCGCCAGGGGACGGGCGGCCCGCCACGGGACGGACGGGCCGCCACGGGACGGGCCGCCACGGGACGGACGGCCCACCACGGGACGGGCCGCCATGGGACGGGCCGCCACGGGACAGGCCGCCAGGGGACGGGCGGCCCGCCACGGGACGGCCGCCAGGGGACGGACGGCCGCCACGGGACGGGCCGCCAGGGGACGGACGGCCCACCACGGGACGGGCTGCCACAGGACGGGCCGCCAGGGGACGGACGGGCCGCCACGGGACGGGCCGCCACGGGACGGTCCGCCACGGGACGGGCCGCCAGGGGACGGCTCGCCACGGGCCGGGCCGCCACGGGACGGGCCGCCACGGGCCGGGCCGCGGTTGTTGTGGGTCACCTGTGTAGTATCCTGGGGGCAGGACCTGGTCCTGTCGGTAGTTGTGCTCTCCCAGCAGCTGCCTCAGAGCCTCGGCCACCAGACCTTTGTAACTGACACAGACACAGCGTTGGTTCAGAGCCTTCTACAGAACCTGAACTGGTCCAAACCACTCTGGACCAGTGGGACTCCAGGATGAGCCAAAGCAGCAGAGCAGGTGAGGGGCGCCTGGATCGGCTCACCTGTATTTGCGGTTGACCTCGTCGGCGGTGAGGGCGTGGTCGAACATCAGGACCTTGTGGGCGTCCTGCAGCCGTGGTCCCGAGTACTCGCGGTACTCCAGCCCCACGGCGGCGTCCAGCAGGGACAGGTAGCGGCGGACGATCAGCGCGTACGGACTGTCTGAGGAAAGAACGGGGTCACGAGGTCACCATGTCTACGGATCCGGGCCGAAGCTTCAGGAGCCGGACGGGTTGAACTGGTCTGGACCTACTGGTGACGTTGCTGATGAAGGCAGAGGAGAAAACGCGGTGCAGCACCAGACCGGGGAAGTGGCCCAGCTGGAACAGGGACATGAGGATGTTGACGGTGGCGAGCGGCGAGCTCAGCGCCTTCAGCTCCACCACCTCCTCCAGCCGGGAGAAGAACTGCTGCTCGTTGGACGGTCGGTAGCTCATCCGGCTGAACGGGAACACCAGCTTCTGGATCACCTGAGGACACACAAACAGGCCTGCAGCGGTGGAGCTTCTAACCCTAGCGCAGCGTTTCCATGCCAACGGCCGCTCTGACCTTGCTGTCCAGGTACTCGGCCTTCTTCACCAGGAAGTCTGCGATGGTGTCCAGCAGCCGCACGTCTCTCAGGCGATGGCGGGCCACGTATTTGGCGACCAGGGCCATGGTGTAGGGCGTGATGCTGTCCACCTTCTTGGGCAGCTCTTCTACGCCACAGACACAGGTGAACCACAGTTTTGACAGCTGTTCTCCCGTCGAACTCGGCGCCACGCCAGGCGCCACCGGCCCACGTGTCAACGGTACCTGCCAGGCGGCTGATGAACTTCTCCTGCCTGTTCTGGTAGAACAGGTGAGAACTGAAGATCAGCTCCAGACTCTTGTTGCTGGCCTCGCCAGCGCACGCCGCCAGCATCTCGTCCAGCAGCGCCATCTCCTGGTCACGGACCCCGGTGACGCTCGCCAGCGTGTGTTTGACCAGACGCAGGATCTTCCTGGTTCACAGAGGAAGTGGTGAGAGGTCTGGTTTCGCTCGGTCACGTCTCTAAATGTGAGCGGAAACAGCTGCAGAACCTGCAGAACCTGCAGAACCTTCAGAACCTGCAGAACCTTCAGAACCTGCAGAACCTGCAGAACCTGCAGATCCACTCACTGATCCACTATTAATGAAGCTGAACATGGACCTGACACACCTGCTTCTGGTCCCGCCTCTGCTCTGCTCTTCCCTCACCTGTTGGCCAGCAGCAGTTCGGGGTTTGATGACGTGCTGCTGGGGGCCGGACCGCCGCCGCCATCGCCGCCGCCGCCGCCATCGCCGCCGCCGCCGCCCCAGCAGCTTCCTGTGGCTGCAGTGACAGCAACTTGAGTCGATAGTAGGACAGCAGCAGGAAGAGCGTCTGCGGGTGGCGCTCTCGCTCCAGGTTCTTCTCCAAGCCCGCCAGGCAAGCTTCCGTCAGGGGGTGCTGACTTCCTGGGTGGAGCTTCATGCTGGAGCTGAAGACCATGGACAGGTCCTTCTGGTTAAACTGGCTCAGTCTGGACTGAGACTCTGCCTCCAGCACTTGGACCACCTGGGAGTCACTAGGAAGACCTGAGGAGACCCCAGAACACATCAAGTCTCAGAAAACACAAGGGTCCGAATGAATGTTGGGTTGGCGTGCTGGCGTGGCAGAAAAGTAAAGTTCAAGTACAAAAGCAGCTCAAATGTTCCTGGAGGGGGTTCTGTGTCCCCTCAGGGTCAGGGGGCAGGGTCACAGTAGGAGGAGGACCAGCTCATGCCACGCCCCTTTAGGAGCATTTGTGGGTTTGGTACCGTGCTGGAGGGTACCGACGGTGCTCTGAAGGTGTTCTGGCACCTCCCCCTTCCACCAGAACACCTTCCATGTTTTGTCTGCACTGGGGCTCAAACTGGGAATGTCTCAGCCCGAGGGGAGTCTGAACTGGGACAGGCCCCAGCCCCGCTGCCCACCCTGACCCAGGTGGTGGCTCTGCACCGCTCTCAGGTTCTCTGGGGACATGGTGATGGAGGCGTGGCCAAAGGCTCTGCTCGACCTTCAGCCGACGGTACCGGCCAGTCTGCCAAGTGCAGTAGGATCCAAATGGCAGAGCGCTGGAGACCAGCCTGATGTGGACCAGAGTGGTCAGGAACCAGTCTGGAGTGGCTGGACCTACTGGGACCCCTGTCAAGGTCAAGGACAAGACCCACGTGGGCCCGTGGCCTGGCACCAGCAGCTACCCAGGAGCTCCCTTCAACCCCTACAGGTGCACCAACAGGTGGGGACACAGGTGGTGACACAGGTGCACCAACAGGTGGTGACACAGGTGGTGACACAGGTGCACCAACAGGTGGTGACACAGGTGGTGACACAGGTGTACCAACAGGTGGTGACACAGGTGCACCAACAGGTGGTGACACAGGTGTGCCACAGGTGGTGACACAGGTGGTGACCACAGGTGGGGACACAGGTGCACCAACAGGTGGTGACACAGGCGAACCAACAGGTGGTGACACAGGTGGTGACACAGGTGCACAAACAGGTGGTGACACAGGTGTTCTAACAGAGGTGACACAGGTGGGGACACAGGCGCACCAACAGGTGGTGACACAGGTGCACCAACAGGTGGTGACACAGGTGTGCCAGCAGGTGGTGACACAGGTGGTGACACAGGTGCACCAACAGGTGGTGACACAGGTGTTCTAACAGGAGGTGACACAGGTGGGGACACAGGCGCACCAACAGGTGGTGACACAGGCGCACCAACAGGTGGTGACACAGGTGCACCAACAGGTGGTGAGACAGGTGCACCAACAGGTGGTGACACAGGCGTGCCAGCAGGTGGTGACACAGGTGTGACACAGGTGGTGACACAGGTGCACCAACAGGTGGTGAGACAGGTGGTGAGACAGGTGGTGAGACAGGTGTACCAACAGGTGGTGACACAGGTGCACCAACAGGTGGGGACACAGGTGGTGACACAGGTGTACCAACAGGTGGTGACACAGGCGCACCAACAGGTGGGGACACAGGTGTGCCAACAGTCCCGGGAGGGGAGGCAGCCTGCCTCAGGGTCCCTGAGGGCACAGCTGGATCTGGGAACATGTGGCTCCACCTTCGATGAGCGTGTGAAGGATGACGTCATGCAAAATGGCGGCGGCCGACCCGCTGACTCACCCAGCGCCGCCACAGCGTACAGACAGTTGACGATGCTGAAGTTGTCAAACTTGGCGCAGTCGTTCACGATGGCGTCGCAGAGCGTCTGGAAGTCCTGATGCTCCAGGACGTGTCGAGCGGCGCCGCCCCCGGCCCCGCCCCCAGCCCCGCCCCCGGCGCTCTCCGCGCCTCCTCGCGCCGGCTCCGCCTGCAGCAGCTGTCCGATCTTCTGCAGGGCGACGGGATAATGGTTGTGGGAGATCTTGGAGGGGTTCTGGGTGATCCAGCGCAGCACCTCCTCGGCGTGCCGGGACCGCTCGATCAGCCGCTTCATGGTGAAAAACGTGTCGTAGCTCATCTTCTCATGGATGAAGTTCCACGTCTTCTTCTTCGCCCCGGCGGCGCCGGCGGCCCCGGCCCCACCTCGGTATGCATGAAAGTGTGTGTGGTTCTGGTAGTGAGGGAGCAGTGATGGGGGGGCCAGGGGGGTGGACTGAGGGTGATAGTGGGGGTGGACGTGCACGCCGCGGTGGCTGTCTGGGCGGCCAGAGTACAGCGTGTAACTGGTGTGGGGCTGGGAGGGGTGGTGGGGCAGGTGTGGCTGAAGGGGGGGGGGGGCCTCAAGCATGGCCACGCCCGTCCGCCGCCCCTGTTTGAGCCCACCTGCGCCCCCTCCCCCTCCGCCAACTGGGCCATACAGGCGGGTGGCATACATGACGAGAGACTGACAACTCAGGAGGCGCCACCTTGTGGCCGAATACAGCATCGTTCTGACAGCAACATACTCCTGCAAAAAGAAGAAACACAGTTTCAGGACTTTTATTAAAATTCAGAGGGTTTGATGTCGTCAGCGGGGTGGTTGATCACGAGTCCGTACAGCACAAAGGGTCACGTTTGACACATTTCATTGAACCTATTTATCATTGTCAGTTTCTAAAGGATACGCAGGCATTTCAAGACCTGAACACAATAAACCAAACCCGTCACACGTTTCTGAGCAACACTGAAATGACACGACCAACATGGATCTAACCGGGACCAGTGGGCGGTGCCGTCCCTGTTACGTCACTAAGGTGCGAAAGGCATTCGATGACGTCATAGTCACGGGAAGGTTCTCAATCGTGCAGGCTAAAGTAGCTAAGTTCAGTAGCTAAGTTCTCTGGTAACATAAAAACGGTCAAAGTGCTTCGACGATCTTAACTTTGGACACTAAATGAAGCCAGGATTCTCCGGACCTTGAACAGAACAGGGCAGTAGCAGGCTCCTGTTAGCATGCCAGCTGATTCTACAAGAACCATGAAGCTAAGCAGCTCCATTTAAATAGGCTAACTCAATCGCTAAGCTAAACTAGCTGTCAACTGCTGTCACGTTAGCAACAGCATGCCCTTCTCGACCAGTGCATAGTAATCTGCTCCTAACTAGGTAATTAACCTGGCCTGCACGCGGACAGAAGCCGAGGGTTCTGCGGCTCACGTGTTCACCTCAGAGGCGACCGACACCGGCCACACCGAAGTCACTCGGCTTCCCCGGGTAGACCCGCTGCAATCAGACGCCCCGTTTCATTCCTTCAAACAGGCTTCAGACGCCATAATTTACCCAGCATGCAGCTGGAGCGGCGGTAGGGAGAGAGAGCGCCGCCTGTCGGCCACACAGGAGAACCTTCTGGACGTGCATTGCATTTAATTTGCTGTAGATTTTACAAAACATTTCACCAAACTCACCAGTACGCTTTAAAGCGAAGCACAAAACGTTGACATTTACAACATAATTTTGCATTATTGCATTATCTTGTACGATCTAAGGGGGATAAAAGTAAAGACGTCAGATCTTAATAAAAAAGATCTTTAAAAAATTATAAAAGAACACTGAACGCAAATATTTAGCATACAATGTGAACACGCCACTGTGAGAATGTGTGATAAACCCCCTGAATAACTGTGTAAGTTATAAAAGCAGCATCGGCATGAAGGTGAACTGCAGGTTAAACTTGCACACGTCCTCCTCTGGGGGCGGTAAAGAGCCCAGCCGGTGGAAACCACCGAAGAAGAACACAGGAAATATGGTGGAGCGGGTCGATTACAGAAGCAGAATAGTGAGGTTGACCTGTGTTTAGGGGTCGTTGGCGTCCTCTTGTTCCCTGCGATGATGGCTCACCGCTACCTGCGACTGTCTTCCGGGTGTAGGAGCGCGTTCCGACTGCTGCTGTCGCCCAAAGCTTTGGTCAGGCAGGTAGGTGCCCAACATGCTAACGTGATGCTAACGTGATGCTAACTGTGGAGCCGCTGGGAGGTCAGCATCAGCCAGAGAAACAGGTGACAAACGTGTTGTCAGGCCAGGTAAATTCACCCGTGACAGGTCAGATAAATAACCTGTAAGGCGTAAAAACTGGACAGTTTATAGTGTTCTGACAGTGACTTGTTAAAATTAAGTTACATGACGTGTATTTCATACAGAACACTGGATCAGGCATCAATATGCTCGGCAGATAAACCAGTAATGGAATTAAAACAGTTTCTAGCTCTGAATGAGTCTGAGGCCTGTGTTGTTGTTTTTAATTACGTCATTGGCTGGTGTTTTCTTGTTGGCCAGGTGACGTCATTGAGCCATGCAGCGCCATTAGGAACCGGAAGGAGCGTTCATGACCTGCTGGGAGCCTACAGACTCACGTCCAAACCACCGAAAGGTTCTGTATACCTGTGTGGTGCAGACAATGAAACATCTGGAGGCTGCTTCCTAAACACTCGCTCCCTTGCTCTCTCTTCCTCTCTCCTCCTTCTCTCTCTCTTCCTCCCTCTGTCTGGGTCTCTGACTCTCCTCCATCTCATCCTCGTCTCCTTCTGCCCTCCAACTTCTCCTTCGCCATCTGTCTCCTTCTCTCTCCAGGGTTTGAAAAATATTTTCCAGACAGTCAGAAAAATACTGAAGGGAATAAAGGTGAGTGTGTGTGTGTGTGTGTGTGTGTGTGTGTGTTGTGTGTGTGTGTGTGGTGTGTGTGTGTGTGTGTCCATCGCTCTCCGTGCTTCTCTTTGATTTGTGTAACAGATTATGGCTCTGCTGCATTCTTAATTCATAACGAGTGACTTTAATCTCAGAGCCTAATCCCGGTAATTCTGGAGGAGGAGGAGGAAAACGAGGAGGACGTCGCGATGAGACGCACTGGTCCAGCCGTCTACAGAAGGTCAGTGTGGACAAAGTGCCGCTGCGACTGCTGACTGATGCTACATGAGACTGTGGCGTTTCAGGGCGACGTTCCGTGGGACGATAAAGAATTCCGGATGATTTTCCTGGCTGGGCTGGCTTTCTGGGCCACCGTCACCTATTATTTCTTCTTCAGAGATGGAGGACGTGAGGTCACGTGGAAGGACTTTGTCAACAACTACCTGTCCAAAGGAGTGGTGAGTGTTCCAGAGGCACCTTTGATAATAGAGCTTTGATCTGGCTGAACACACAAACACGGATAAACTGGGAACACGGCGGCAAAAAACGGTGTAATTTAGCTTCCACGGTCACGTTCCGACCTTTAAAAATGAGCTACACAACAGCTCCAGCGAGCAGAGCAGAGCTCTGCCAGAGCTACCAGGCCTGGATCTGGAGCAACCGGGCCTGGATCTGGAGCTACCGGGCCTGGATCTGCAGCTACCGGGCCTGGATCTGGAGCTACCGGGCCTGGATCTGCAGCTACCGGGCCTGGATCTGGAGCTACCGGGCCTGGATCTGCAGCTACCGGGCCTGGATCTGGAGCTACCGGGCCTGGATCTGCAGCTACCGGGCCTGGATCTGGAGCTACCGGGCCTGGATCTGCAGCTACCGGGCCTGGATCTGCAGCTACCGGGCCTGGATCTGGAGCTAACGGGCCTGGATCTGCAGCTAACGGGCCTGGATCTGCAGCTACCGGGCCTGGATCTGCAGCTACCGGGCCTGGATCTGGAGCTAACGGGCCTGGATCAGGAGCTACCGGGCCTGGATCAGGAGCTACCGGCCAGAATCTTAAACGTGTTCTCTTTGTCCCCAGGTGGATCGGTTGGAGGTGATCAACAAGCGTTACGTCAAAGTGGTTTTCTCCACCGGGAAGTCTCCGATGGACGGGGTGAGTTGCCATGGCGAGGCAGAGGGCCTGGCTCAGGGTTTTGGACCTTTCAGAGCCAGTGTAGTGTTTTGGTTAGAGGGGTGAAAGCCCGGATGATGGCTGGTTGGTGCCGTCCACAGTGTTGTGTTGCGTTGCAGCAGTACGTGTGGTTTAACATTGGAAGTGTGGACACGTTCGAGCGGAACCTGGAGACGGCCCAGTACGAGCTGGGCATCGAGGGCGAGAACCGGCTGCCCGTGGTTTATTCCACCGAGAGCGACGGGTGAGTCTCCCTCCCTCCCTCCCTCCCTCCCTCCCTCTGGCCCAGCGGGACGCGTTTGAGTGGTCCAACCCCTCTTCCTCCACAGAACCTTCCTCCTGAGCATGTTCCCCACGGTGCTGATCATCGGGTTCTTGCTCTTCATGCTGCGCCGGGGTCCAGCGGGGATGGGCCGTCCCGGCCGAGGCATGGGGGGGCTGTTCAGCGTCAGCGAGACCACGGCGAAGATCCTCAAAGATGAGATCGATGTCAAGTTCAAAGACGTGGCCGGTTGTGAGGAGGCCAAGCTGGAGATCATGGAGTTTGTGAACTTCCTGAAGAACCCGAAACAGTACCAGGACCTTGGAGCCAAGATACCAAAGGTGGAGGGATATTTGGGAAGAGGGGCCTGGTGGGCCACGTGCTCCGGGGGGGGTCTCATAGTTGCTCCTGTGTGCAGGGCGCCATTCTGACGGGTCCTCCTGGAACAGGAAAGACTCTTCTGGCCAAAGCAACAGCAGGGGAGGCCAACGTCCCCTTCATCACCGTTAATGGTTCTGAGTTCCTGGAGATGTTCGTGGGCGTCGGTCCTGCCAGGGTAGAGAAAGAACTTTGCATTGTTGTGCTCAGAAAGACCCACTGAGCCGCTGCTTTGCCCCCCCCCAGGTCAGAGATCTGTTCGTGATGGCCAGGAAGAACGCTCCTTGCATCCTCTTCATCGATGAGATCGATGCCGTGGGCCGGAAACGAGGGCGAGGAAACTTCGGAGGACAGAGTGAGCAGGAGAACACGCTGAATCAGCTGCTGGTGGAGATGGACGGTGGGTGGCAGGAACCCGAGGAACCACAGGAACCAGAGGAACCGCCACGCTTGGTTCCTCCAAGGTGACTCTCTTGTGTGTTTCAGGGTTCAACACTGCCACCAATGTGGTGGTTCTTGCTGGAACCAACAGACCAGACATTCTGGACCCTGCGCTCATGAGGCCCGGCCGCTTTGACCGACAGATTTACATCGGTGAGGAAGCAAATCTTTCTGCAAGTTTGGGAGGAGAAGAGAGAAGCGGTTCTGGTGTCAGACAAGAACATTTTAGAAAGCAGGTCCAGCTGGAGCAGGTCCAGTGGTGCTGCCCCCCTTCACCGCTCCAACCTGTGGCTAGTTGGTCCTGCCTGTCTGCCTGCCTGTCTGTCTGCCTGTCTGCCTGCCTGTCTGTCTGTCTGCCTGCCTGCCTGTCTGTCTGTCTGCCTGTCCTGCTCTGTCTGCCTGCCTGTCTGTCTGTCTGCCTGTCCTGCTCTGTCTGCCTGCCTGTCCTGCTCTGTCTGCCTGTCTGTCTGTCTGTCTGCCTGCCTGTCCTGGATGACCCGGTCCTGGTGAAAGGTTCTTTGTAAAACCAAAGATTTGATTGATGTTCTAACAACTTGAAGGATCCTCTCTTGTGGAACTTTGTGTGTAACAGCTGTAACAAATGTTCTCAGGCCCCCCTGACATCAAGGGTCGAGCGTCCATCTTCAAAGTCCACCTGCGTCCTCTGAAGCTGGACGTTGACCTGAACAAAGACGCTCTGGCCAGGAAGATGGCTGCGCTCACCCCTGGTTTCTCAGGTACCTGCATGTCCAGACAGCCGGCGGGAGCCCGGCGGGACGGTCCCATCTAGTCTGCTTCTGTTTCCAGGGGCGGACATCGCCAACGTTTGTAACGAGGCCGCTCTGATTGCTGCTCGCCATCTCTCCGACTCCATCAACCAAAAGCACTTTGAGCAGGCCATCGAGAGAGTGATCGGAGGTGAGGCCCCGCTCCTGTCAGGTCCTCCTGGGTCCTCCTGGGTCCTCCTGGGTCCTCCTGGTCCTCCTGGGTCCTCCTGGGTCCTCCTGGGTCCTCCTGGGTCGTTAGAGACGCACAGAGCTGGAGGGACCGAGAGAGACGTCCTCACTCACCTGTTCAGGACGTTAGGCAGAATCATGTGTCTTGCTTTTTTACCTGAGCATCTCTGTCGACACCTGTGCTTGTCAAAGGTCTGGAGAAGAAGACGCAGGTCCTGCAGCCAGAGGAGAAGAAGACGGTGGCCTACCATGAAGCGGGCCATGCCGTTGCTGGGTGGTTCCTGGAGCACGCTGACCCCCTGCTGAAGGTCAGCGCCCGTCACACGATTCACCACCTGGCTGCATGTGTTGTGGGCAGCCCTCGCTGGTCCAGGTTCTACACCGGGCGTGACCCTATCCAACCCCTGCAGGTGTCCATCATCCCCAGAGGGAAGGGTCTGGGCTACGCCCAGTACCTGCCCAAGGAGCAGTACCTGTACACCAAAGAGCAGCTGCTGGACCGCATGTGCATGACCCTGGGAGGCCGAGTTTCTGAGGAGATCTTCTTTGGCCGCATCACCACTGGAGCCCAGGACGACCTCCGAAAGGTCACCCAGAGCGCCTACGCACAGGTCAGAGTTCCCTCCTGCTGGTTTCTTCCTATGCTGGTGCTGGTTCTGTTCCCAGCTGGTCTCCACGGTGACTGGTAGACATCGACTGTTCTATGATATCTGCCTTCATCTTGAGGAGCCAGCTGGATCCTGGCGTGTAGGTGACCGTCAGACACTCGGACCGCACGTGTCCAGAGGGTCTGACTCAGGTACAAGGTTCATGTGGTGTGTTGGCCAGGAGAAGGTCAGCGTTCAGACCTGAGACCTGTGTTTCCATGGCAACGCTGCAAAGCAGAAGTGAGCTTTCAAACAAAGGTGTGACTGGGACGTTGCTGAAGGCCTGCTCCCTGTGTGCTGCAGATCGTCCAGTTCGGGATGAACCCGAAGGTGGGGCAGGTGTCCTTTGACCTTCCTCGGCAGGGTGAGATGGTTCTGGAGAAACCCTACAGCGAGGCTACGGCCCGTCTCATCGACACCGAGGTCCGAGCCTTAATCAGCGAGGCGTACCAGAGAACCCTGCAGCTGCTGAAGGAGAAGAAGGCCGAGGTGGAGAAGGTGAGAGCCCGTTCCTAGTCTATATAGTCTATATAGTCTATATAGACTATATAATCTATATGTTCCTGGCTGCTTTTGCTCAGTAGGATTTCCACATTTCTCCATCATTACACACAGATGCTTCAGTATAAACATGCAGCCTTTATGTAATGATGAATAGACATTTTATCTGTGTGTGTGTGTGTGTGTGTGTGTGTGTGTGTGTGTGTGTGTGTGTGTGTGTGTGTGTGTGTGTGTGTAGGTGGCCCTTCGGTTGCTGGAGAAGGAGGTTCTAGATAAGAACGACATGGTGGAACTGTTGGGCAAACGCCCATTTGCAGAAAAGTCAACATATGAGGAGTTTGTGGAGGGAACTGGAGGTATGGAGGAGGACACGACCCTCCCAGAGGGTCTAAAGGACTGGAACCAGGAGAGGGTGGCCAAGGAGGAGAGCCCGGATGAGCAGGTGGCCCGGCAGATCTCTGGGGGAATGCCTTTCTAGAGCTGGGGCCTCGTCCTGGAACAGGAGGGATGATGGAGGCTGAAGGACAGCTGGACGTTTCCCTTCATCTCGTCTCCTGCACCTCTCAGCTGATGGAAGCAGTTTGGTTTGTTTAGAGTCGGAGGTGTTGAGGCTGTGGAACACCTGTGTCACTCACTGCTTTATACCACAAACACGCCGTCTTGTATGAACATTGGAGAACCTCTCAAGTATCTGGCCTCGTTCCTGGGTTCTACATCTGTTTATGCTCCAGCTGCTCAGATTCTGGAGCTCTAGCGAGCATCAGCTGCTCCTGTTGAACAGGGTGATCACCTGTGTTCTCTGTCAGGTGTGCAGCTGATGGAGTGGAATAAAGTGTTTGTTCAGATCTGGAGAAGAAATCTGAGCTCTTTATTTGGTGTTTTCAGACCTTTGGAGACACTGACAACACTTGTGTCTTCATTTTCCAGCTGAGAAACAGTTCAATTATTAGACCACAGGGGCTGATATGCTGCGCTCCTGCCCAGGCCCGGACCTGCTCCCTGGTCCTGGTGGATCCCAGGGCTGTGATTTGAAATGATCGATCCAACAAAATCAACAAGAAGAAAGAATGGTTTTCAAATTTGAACATAAAGTGCATTTGCCCCAGATTCTGCGGTCGTACGTGTCGGTTTAAAGTTGCGACTCCAGGAAGTATCGGTGAGTTTGTTGGTCTGCTGTGAGGGTCTCGGAGGGGATGGACGTTGCAGGAAGGCCCCCGAGATCCCAGCAGCCTCATTAGGAACCCTCCGGAGGAACTCTGTGAGGCCGAGGGCCCCGTCGGGCGTGGAGGAGGAAGATCTGGAGGAGGTCACACCAATGGTGCTGGGAAAGGTTCTGGCCTGTGCCGATGCTGCCGCCGGCCGGCCTCTCTCGGGCTGATCGGGCTCCTGCACAGGTGACGCGCCATCCCCGAGGCAGTCATCTGAAGGCGGGCAGGATCTCGGGGTCGACCAAAAGGAACCCACCAGGACTCTGCAGACGGTCCCTTCAAGGGTCCGGCCCAGGTCAGCACGGGTGCAGCATCGACATTGGTGTTCAAGCTCGTCTGGTCTCATATTTGCCTTCATCTTTGACCTTCTTGATTTGGGTAATTGACTCTTATTGTGAAGTCCTGCCCCAGCGGATGTGACGCAGCGGAAGTGTCGCTGTCCTGTGTCCGAGCGGCACAGACACAAACTCAAACCGACCGGAGAGTTTTTGTTGGCACGCCGAGACTCGGGAGGTGCTGCGGCCGGAGCTGAGCTGTATGGCGGTGGCCGTGTCCGCGGTGGGAGCCCTCCTCCTCCTACGCTTCTGTCATTCGCTCAACTTATGCTATGCTAATGCTAACGAGGGGACCCGGCGGGAGCTGCTGTTTATTTTCTGAATTATTCACCCGAAATTACTGGCAAACGGTCTTAATTGGTGGAGTCGAGGATTAGCCGTCTAAAAATGAGTATTTAGCAGATGCGGATAGCTAGAGGAGCTAAGCTAGGTCCGAACCGAGAGGTTCGAGGCGGTTCTCACGGCTGCAGCGATGCTAGCCAATGTTCCGAGTTGTGATGTTCAGAAGTGGCCGCAAATGTTCAACAGCAAGATGGGAAAACTGTAAAAAGTGCCGTTAACTGCAGAGCGAGGCGCGCTGACACACACAACCAGTGTTGCAGCATCTTAGTCCACCAGAACCGCGCCTTCAAAGTTCTGCAGAGGGGGTTTGGACCATGATGCAGACAGGTGGAGCCTGGCTGTAACCTGGGATGGAGAAGCGCTTTGTTCTCCCCGCACAGCCGTTAGAACTAACATGGGTTAACTAACGTGGTTATGTCTGAGCAGCTGGTCGGTTGGTCACACGTCAGTTAGAAGGTGGGATTTCTGCACGTGTAGTTACCAAAGCTGTTGATCTGTGGGTGGTTCTGACAGGGAGGCCCTGCTCTCATCATGGAGAACGGACAGAGCACCACCACCAAGCTGGGTTTGCCCCCACTGACCCCCAACCAGCAGGAGGCGCTGCAGAAGGTAACGGGGGGCGTGGCCATCCTGGGGGGGCGTGGCCATCCTGGGGTCGATGGTTCGATCCCACAGGCCCTGGTTTAATACGGTAGCTCCGTCCGTTGACCACCGCCACCTCAGTGGTCATGTGACCCGTTTCTCCAGGAGTGGGGTCCATTTCCTGGTGTCACGAGCTGCGGTTCTGTTTCCTGTCTGTAGGCTAAGAAGTACGCCATGGAGCAGAGCATCAGGAGCGTCCTGGTGAAGCAGACGCTGACGCAGCAGCAGCAGTTCGCCAGCCTGCAGGTCACACACACACGCTCACACACACGCTCACGCTCACACACACACACACTCACACATGCTCTCACACTCACACATGCTCTCACACACACACTCACGCTCACACACACACGCTCACGCTCTCACACACACTCACTCTCTCACACACACGCTCACTCACACACACATGCTCTCACACTCACACATGCTCTCACACACACACCTCACGCTCACACACACACACTCACGCTCACACACACACACACACTCACTCACGCTCTCACACAACACTCACGCTCTCACACACACACTCACGCTCTCACACACGCGCTCTAACACACACTCTCACACTCACGCTCTCACACACACGCTCTCACACACGCGCTCTAACACACACTCTCACACACACGCTCACGCTCACACACACTCACGCTCACACACACACGCTCTCACACACGCTCTCACACACGCGCTCTCACACACACACACACGCTCTCACACACTCACGCTCACACACACTCACGCTCTCACACACGCGCTCTAACACACACTCTCACACACACGCTCACACACACTCACGCTCTCACACACACACGCTCTCACACACGCTCTCACACACACGGTCTCACACTCACGCTCACACACACACGCTCTCACACACACTCTCACACACCACGCTCTCACACACGCTCACACACACTCACTCTCTCACACACACGCTCTCACACACACACACACTCACGCTCTCACACACACGCTCTCACACACGCGCTCTCACACACACGCTCTCACACACACACGCTCTCACACACACGCGCTCTCACACACACGCGCTCTCACACACACACGCGCTCTCACACACGCTCTCACACACACTCTCTCACACACACACTCACTCTCTCACACACACTCTCACACACACGCGCTCTCACACACACACACTCACTCTCTCACACACACACTCACACGCTCTCACACTCACACACGCTCTCACTCACACACACACGCGCTCTCACACACACTCTCTCACACACACACACACCACACGCTCACACACACATTCACACGCACACATTCACACACACACTCACGTTCTCACTCACGCTCTCACACACACTCACGCTCTCACACACACACACACACACGCTCACACGCTCTCACACGCTCACACGCTCTCACACACACGACTGACCTGCCCTCCCCCGGCCCGGTCTCTTCCAGATGGCGTCCCTGACCATGGGCTTTGGCGACGCCCTGTCCCCGCTGCAGTCAGTGAGTAAACGTTGGCAGATGTGTGGCTGTGACCACGGCCGCTTCACTTCCTGTGTGCTGCTGCTCAGGTGGCCGCTCAGCGCCAGAGAGCCCTCGCCATCATGTGTCGCGTCTACGTGGGCTCCATCTATTATGAGCTGGGGGAGGACACCATCCGACAGGCCTTCGCCCCCTTCGGACCCATCAAAAGCATTGACATGTCCTTTGATTCTGTCACCATGAAGCACAAGGTCGGGAGTCCGAGCGGCGCCGTTTTCTCGCCACATCAGCTTCATTCCTTTCTCTGTGCCTTTGTTCAGGGTTTTGCCTTCGTGGAGTACGAGATGCCCGAGGCGGCCCAGCTGGCGCTGGAGCAGATGAACTCTGTTGTCCTCGGAGGCCGGAACATAAAGGTGAGTGAGACCCGCCCCGGCCCCGGCCCCGGCCCCGGCGGCGGCGAGCCGGCCCGGCCCGGCGGCGCCTGATTGCCCTCGGCTCCCCCTGCAGGTGGGGAGGCCCAGCAACATCGGCCAAGCGCAGCCCATCATCGACCAGCTGGCGGAGGAAGCTCGTGCCTTCAACAGGATCTACGTGGCGTCGGTCCACCCCGACCTGTCCGATGACGACATCAAGAGCGTGTTTGAGGCGTTCGGAAGGATCAAGTCGTGTCTTTTGGCGCGAGAGCCGACAACTGGGCGGCACAAAGGTTACGGGTTCATCGGTGAGTCCAGGTGGACGTACCGCCACCCAGATTCTGTGTCCTCACGTGAAGTCCTTGATTCTGCATTTACCATGAAGGTCTTCCGACAGTAGTCAAAGCGACGGGTCCGGTAGTGGGAGGAGGAGCCTTCGGCGGCGAGGAGGGTGGGCGTGGCCACTTTATCAACCACGCAGAAAGTGGCCTGTTAACATGTCTGAGGCTCCTGGACTAAACTTTTTAAGTCTCAAACGTGTCCAGGCGGAGGACGTCGGGCCTCCCCCCCGGGAGGAGGACGTCCGGCCCCCCTGGCGGAGGACGTCGGGCCTCCCTGGGCGGAGGACGTCGGGCCTCCTCCCCGGCGGAGGACGTCGGGCCTCCCCCCCGGAGGAGGACGTCCGGCCCCCCCGGCGGAGGACGTCGGGCCTCCCCCCCGGGGGAGGACGTCGGGCCTCCCCCCCGGGAGGAGGACGTCCGGCCCCCCTGGGCGGAGGACGTCGGGCCTCCTCCCCGGGCGGAGGAAGTCGGGCCTCCTCCCCGGGCGGAGGACGTCGGGCCTCCTCCCCTGGCGGAGGACGTCGGGCCTCCCCCCCGGAGGAGGACGTCCGGCCCCCCTGGGCGGAGGACGTCGGGCCTCCTCCCCGGCGGAGGACGTCGGGCCTCCTCCCCGGCGGAGGACGTCGGGCCTCCCCCCCGGAGGAGGACGTCCGGCCCCCCTGGGCGGAGGATGTCGGGCCTCCCCGGGCGGAGGACGTCGGGCCCCCCCGGGCGGAGGACGTCGGGCCTCCCCGGGAGGAGGACGTCGGGCCCCCCCGGGAGGAGGACGTCCGGCCTCCCCGGGAGGAGGACGTCCGGCCTCCCCACACATCGTCTCCAAGAATCCTGAAGAACTTAAATGAGAGGTGGAGGTGCAGAAACTTGTGGTCATGTGATCATTTTCTCTGTAGAATATGATAAGGCCCAGTCTGCTCAGGACGCCGTGGCCTCCATGAACCTCTTTGACCTGGGGGGTCAGTACCTGCGGGTAGGCAAGGCTGTGACGCCACCGGTGCCCCTCCTCACACCCGCCGCTCCTGGGGGGCTTCCTGCCGCTGCTGCTGTGGCTGCTGCTGCTGCCAGTGCCAAGATCACAGCTCAGGTAAGCCACGAAGCTCCGCCTCCAGAAGAGGAGAACCGGTTGGGGTTGGTTTGTCCCCCCCCCCCCCCCCGAGGGCAGCCGTCATTTCTGACGACAGCAGTTCAGTTCAGCTTCATTTATGCAGCGTCGCTGACAGTAAAGATCCCCCGACCCCAAAGCTGAGCCAAGCAGAGGGGTCAAAGGTCAGTGCACAACATTGGGGTCAGAGAGATAGACGAGCAACCATGAGCCAATCAAAAGACGGAGCCCTGTCAGCTGATCATACCCCAGCAACCTCAGCCTATCGCAGTGTAGCTAAGATGATGCTAAAGGTTAGCTGCGCCTGTTGTAGCCAGGAGTGTTAGCTAGCATAATGGCTCTAGCTACAGAGCTAACGGCATTAATCTTCCTCACAGAAGGGTTTCATCTGCATCTCAGGTCAACACAAAATTCAGAATTGATAGGAAGACCCGTCCCGGTGCCGCTGCAGTGCCGTGTGCGGCCAGTAGGGGGCTGTAGCGACGCGGCGGCGAGAATGCTGATGGCACGAACTGAGGAAACGATATTAAACTTGAACCAGGAAATTCTGACATTTTGTGAAATTGAAACAAGCAAAATCCACTGAGAGCTTTTATCTGAGTCCCGTTGAGGTGAACAAACGTGTTCAGAGCAGATTCAACTGGGGAAGATCAAGAAGATCCCCACAGTGGGTCACCTGTGATTCGCTGGTTCTGGTGCGACCCCCAGCAGCCTTCAGCCCAGGCGAGGGGTGCTGGCACAGCTGTGGCCCTTCGGACCACGTCGCTCCATCTTCAGGTGTTTTGGTGTAAATGGGTCGGACAGGTAGAGGAACCAGCCTCCCGTCCCTGGACAGGGAGCTGGTTCCACCGCAGGGGCCACGTAGCTACAGGCTGGGCCCATTCTACTGTCAGAGGTTCTGGAAGCAACAGTAAAGCAGCTCAGACTGGAGCGCTCTACTGGGAGGATCTGGTGCTTCTCCAGATGGGCTGCACCCAGCCAGAGCTCCCTTTAATATGAGAGGTCAAGGACAGATGAAGGTCAAAGGTCACTCCAAGATTTCGCCCACATGCTGGAGGCCAGCGAGATGATCCTCCAGAGCCACGAGGAGATCCGGACCCAGCACATAGAGGTCCTCAGGGTTTCTGTCTCAGACGGGTTCAGACTGGTTCCTCTGGTTTCATGGCTGCACCAGAACCCTGAGGACCTGCGTGATGGATGAACGCTGTTTGTGCTGCCTGCAGGAGGTGGTGGGCTCCTCGGTGCTCGGAGCTCTGGCTGGGCCGGCGCTCCTGTCCCAGCAGCTGGCAGGACTTCCTCAGGCCGTCATGGCTGCTCAGGCTCCTGGGGTCATCACAGGTAGGAACACTGGAGCGCTCAGAAACTCTCTGGGCTCAGATTCTAATCACAATATATGATGACATTGGCGCGGTGGCCAGCAGGGGGCGCTCCAGCCGCCCTAAACACGGAAGAATTGACTTCCTGGTTGTGCTCCAGTTAATTCTCGCTGATTGGATGCAGGTTGTGGGTTAGTTTGAGGTTCGTTCTCAGGTGTGCAGGTGTGTCCTTTACTGACCGTCTCAGGTGTGACCCCAGCTCGAACGGGCCTTCCTCAGGTGGGATTGGTGAACCCGGTCCTGGCCACACCCCCAGCAGCAGGTGAGTCACAGCGGAAGGAGGAGGAGCGTCAACAGGACGGCGTCATGGAGCCGCTCAGCGAGCAGGAGCACCTGAGCATCAGTGGGAGCAGCGCCCGGCACATGGTGATGAGGAAGCTGCTCCGCAAGCAGGAGGTAAGGCCCGGCCGGACCCGGAGGTCAGGGCTCACCAGGGTGACCCTGACCTCCGGGTCCTCCGTGCCTTCTCTGTAGGCGTGGCCTTCGTTCACGCCGCGCGCGTTGGCAGAGTTGAGTGATTTCCCTCTCTGCTGCAGTCCACCGTGATGGTGCTGAGGAACATGGTGGGTCCAGACGACATTGACGACGACTTGGAAGGCGAGGTGACGGAAGAGTGTGGGAAGTTTGGTCAGGTGAAGCGTGTCATCATCTACCAGGAGCGCCAGGGGGAGGAGGACGATGCGGAGGTCATCGTCAAGATCTTTGTGGAGTTTTCTGAGGTGGCGGAGATGAACCGGGCCATCCAGGCGCTCAACCACCGCTGGTTCGGAGGACGTAAGGTGGCCGCCGAGGTCTACGACCAGGAACGCTTTGAGACCAGCGACCTCTCGGCGTAGAGCGCTCGCTGACGGACTCTCGGGGAGGAGAGGGGGCCTCTTCCCAGCGTCGCTTTTTAAATCGCTCTCCTTTGTTTTCCTCCTCCGTGGACCGCTGCCGTCTTCTCCTCCACCTCCTTCGTCCGTCAGATTTTGTACGTATTTTGTAAGATGTTGCGGTCCCACGTCTGTCAACGGTCGGAATCATCAACACCGCCTCAGAACGCCCGCCCAAGAGGGTTCCGTGATGCTAACGTTAGCAGCTAGCATTCACACCCCAGCGAAAGTGTTACAGTGGAAATTCTTGTGTTTCCGTCACAGTTTTACAGTTGCAGGAAGAACCTGACCTGTTTTCACTGAATATGAGATTAAAATCTGACAGTTTCATATTGGACCTCAGCTGCTCTGTCGACCTCCAGAGGTTGGTTCTGGTTCCAGTTGGAACAAATATTCCCCAATAAAACAAACATCTTTGTACTTTTATATTCTAATTTTTATTTTCAGTTATTACAAGAAGAAAGACAAACGGTGACTCTGCAGCTATAAACCTGGTGTGTGTGCGTGCGTGTGTGTGTGTGTGAGAGGGTTTCTGCAGCCCAGAGGAGGTTCTGGTCCTGCTGCTGCTGATCTGAGCTGGTTTCAGGGGAATCTCACTTGTCTGCCAACGGCTGCTTTCTCTCAGGTTCTGGAGTTTCTGAAGCAGCATCCTGGACTGGTCACACACACACACACATTCAGAAAGATGTAGCCTCCATAAACCCACATCTGTCTGGATTCTGTACTAATATCATGTGTGTCAAATATTACAATAATTCTGTCTGACCCTTGACAGGTGGAAAAATACACAATTAGGGCCACACAAATATTTTTAAATAAGCAGTTCATGAGTGAAATAGTTGGCAAGTCTCATATTTTCTACACGGTGAATGCGGGTTTTATTCTGAAGGGCCAAACCGGAAGGCGTCGGTAGGTTTCCTGTGCGTCTACGGCAGCTCGCAAGGCTCAATTCGCACCGTCCCTCAGTTCCTGTTGACGATGGGAGACGTTCTCTGCGAAGAACTCGAGGATTTGGTTCATTTTTCAGTTCACGACCTGCCGGCACGAGGTTATGTCGTCATGGAGGAGATCCGGCGTCAGGGGAAGCTTTGTGACGTCACGCTCAAGGTAATCCCGCCGACGGCTGGAGTTAGCCGCTAGCTAGTTGCTAAGCTAGCTGGACTACGAGCTCAGAAAGTCAACAGCTGATGGGTTCGGTCGTTTATTGACGAGAAGTGACGTCACTGCCTGTTAACGTTTTAGGTTCGGTTCGGCTGGTTGAACCTGTGACCGGAAGCTTAGGAGAGCTGGTTGGCTATCACGTTGTCATGGTGATTGGCGAGCAGGAATGAGCAGATTGAGAGGTGTAACCGTTTAAAGCTGTGGTGGGGGCTGTGGACCCTGGTCCGGGACCCACCCTGGTCCGGGACCGACCCTGGTCCGGGACCCACCCGTCCTGTACGGGACCACACAGCTCAGGCCCAGCAGCAGCCACGGTGCCTTGCTCAGGGGTAACTGGCAGCCCTCTCAGCTGGATGTTTCTGAGCTGAGCTGACCTTTGCCCCCCCAGCTGCCCCCTGGTTCCTCTGTGGTTTGTCCTTTGACCTTTGCTGACCCCGGAACCTGCAACCTTGTGCGAGCTGTTTCTGATGGATGACGTGTGCTCGTGCAGGCTGAGACGGCGGTTGCCGTGCAGGAACAGTTGCCACGGTAACAGCGGCTCTTCTTCCGCAGGTGGGCGATCACAAGTTCAGCGCTCACCGCATCGTGTTGGCCGCCTCCATCCCGTACTTCCACGCCATGTTCACCAACGACATGGTGGAGTGTAAACAGGACGAGATCCTGATGCAGGGCATGGACCCCAGGTAAGACCGGGGGGGGGACCCGCCTGGGGGGGACCCGCCTGGGGGGGACCCGCCTGGGGGGGACCCGCCCACCACAGGGCCCAGTCTAACCCTCCCTCTCCTGCAGCGCTCTGGAGGCCCTGATCAACTTCGCCTACAGTGGCCACGTGGCCATCGACCAGCAGAACGTCCAGTCGCTCCTGATGGGCTCCAGCTTCCTGCAGCTGCAGAACGTCAAAGATGCCTGTTGCTCCTTCCTGCAGGAGAGGTGGGGGCACCACACGTCCTGACCCCCGGGGGGGGCACCACACGTCCTGTCCCCCGGGGGGGTCACCGCGCGTCCTGTCCCCCCCGGGGGGCCACCACACGTCCTGTCCCCCGGGGGGCCACCACACGTCCTGACCCCCGGGGGGGTCACCGCGCGTCCTGTCCCCCCCGGGGGGCCACCACACGTCCTGTCCCCCGGGGGGCACCACACGTCCTGACCCCCGGGGGGGTCACCGCGCGTCCTGTCCCCCCCGGGGGGCCACCACACGTCCTGTCCCCCGGGGGGCACCACACGTCCTGACCCCCGGGGGACAGGATGCGCCCTGACCCCCGGGGGGCACCGCGCCCCTGACCCCCGGGGGGACACCGCGCGTCCTGACCCCCGGGGGGCCACCACACGTCCTGACCCCCGGGGGGCACCACAGTCCTGACCCCCGGGGGGGCACCACACGCCCTGACCCCCGGGGGGCACCACGCGTCCTGACCCCCGGGGGGGCACCACACGCCCTGACCCCGGGGGGCACCACACGTCCTGACCCCCGGGGGGGCCACCACGCGTCCTGTCCCCCGGGGGACACCACGCGTCCTGACCCCGGGGGGCCACCGCGCGCCCTGACCCCCGGGGGGGGGCACCACAAGTCCTGACCCCCGGGGGGCCACCGCGCTCCCTGACCCCGGGGTCAGGACGTGTGGTGGCCCCCACAGTGGCCCAGTGGATCCCCTCACCTGCCCTCACCTGCCCTCTGGTTTCAGGTTACACCCCAAGAACTGCCTGGGAGTGCGGCAGTTCGCCGAGACCATGATGTGCACCACTCTGTACGACTCCGCCAACAACTTCCTGCATCAGCACTTCGTGGAGGTGTCGGTGTCGGAGGAGTTCCTGGGTCTGCGGACCGAGGAGGTTCTGGAGCTGGTGGGCTGTGACGAGCTCAACGTAAAAGCGGAAGAACAGGTGAGTGGTCCGCGGGGCCGGCGGAGGCTGCGCGGGGCTGACCGGTGTGCTGCACCTGTGCAGGTGTTGGAGGCGGTCTGGCCTGGGTTTATCACGACCGGCACCAAAGGGAACCCCTGCTGCCGGACCTGCTGTCCAAGGTCCGGCTGCCTCTGTGCCGACCTCAGTTCCTGACGGACCGCGTGCAGCAGGACGAGCTCGTGCGCTGCTGCCATAAGTGCCGGTGAGACCAGCCTCTGACCCTGGACCAGCCTCTGACCCTGGACCAGCCTCTGACCCTGGACCAGCCTCTGACCCTGGTCCAGCCTCTGACCCTGGACCAGCCTCTCACTGACCCTGGACCAGCCTCTCACTGACCCTGGACCAGCCTCTGACCCTGGACCAGCCTCTGACCCTGGTCCAGCCTCTGACCCTGGACCAGCCTCTGACCCTGGACCAGCCTCTGACTGACCCTGGACCAGCCTCTGACCCTGGACCAGCCTCTGACCCTGGTCCAGCCTCTGACCCTGGACCAGCCTCTCACTGACCCTGGACCAGCCTCTCACTGACCTGGACCAGCCTCTGACCTGGACCAGCCTCTGACCTGGTCCAGCCTCTGACCCTGGACCAGCCTCTGACCCTGGACCAGCCTCTGACCCTGGACCAGCCTCTGACCCTGGTCCAGCCTCTGACCTGGACCAG
Organism: Takifugu flavidus; assembly: GCF_003711565.1. Classification (NCBI taxonomy): domain Eukaryota; kingdom Metazoa; phylum Chordata; class Actinopteri; order Tetraodontiformes; family Tetraodontidae; genus Takifugu; species Takifugu flavidus. The sequence goes on along the minus strand of NC_079534.1, from coordinate 5,285,819 downwards.
CCTCTGACCCTGGACCAGCCTCTGACTGACCCTGGACCAGCCTCTGACTGACCCTGGACAGCCTCTGACCTGGACCAGCCTCTGACCCTGTCCAGCCTCTGACCCTGGACCAGCCTCTGACCCTGGACCAGCCTCTGACCCTGGTCCAGCCTCTCACTGACCCTGGACCAGCCTCTGACCCTGGACCAGCCTCTGACCCTGGACCAGCCTCTGACTGACCCTGGACCAGCCTCTGACCCTGGACCAGCCTCTGACTCTGGACCAGCCTCTGACCCTGGTCCAGCCTCTGACTGACCCTGGACCAGCCTCTGACCCTGGACCAGCCTCTCACTGACCCTGGACCAGCCTGACCCTGGACCAGCCTCTGACCCTGGTCCAGCCTCTGACTGAACCTGGACCAGCCTCTGACCCTGGACCAGCCTCTCACTGACCCTGGACCAGCCTCTGACCCTGGACCAGCCTCTGACCCTGGACCAGCCTCTCACTGTCCTGGTCCAGCCTCTGACCCTGGACCAGCCTCTGACCCTGGACCAGCCTCTGACTGACCCTGGACCAGCCTCTGACTGACCCTGGACCAGCCACTGACCTGGACCAGCCTCTGACTGACCCTGGACCAGCCTCTGACCCTGGACCAGCCTCTGACTGACCTGGACCAGCCTCTGACCCTGGACCAGCCTCTGACTGACCTGGACCAGCCTCTGACTGACCCTGGTCCAGCCTCTGACCCTGGACCAGCCTCTGACCCTGGACCAGCCTCTGACTGACCCTGACCAGCCTCTGACTGACCCTGGACCAGCCCTGACCCTGGACCAGCCTCTGACTGACCCTGGACCAGCCTCTGACCCTGGACCAGCCTCTGACTGACCCTGGACCAGCCTCTGACCCTGGTCAGCCTCTGACCCTGGTCCAGCCTCTGACCCTGGACCAGCCTCTGCCCCGGGTCCAGCCTCTCACTGAGGGACCCTGGACCAGCCTCTCACTGACCCTGGACCACCTCTGACCTGGTCCAGCCTCTGACCCTGGCCAGCCTCTCACGGACCCTGGACCAGCCTCTCACTGACCCTGGACCAGCTCTGACTGACCTGGTCCAGCCTCCTGACCCTGGACCAGCCTCTCACTGACCCTGGACCAGCCTCTCACTGACCTGGACCAGCCTCTGACCTTGGACCAGCCTCTCACTGACCCTGGACCAGCCTCTGACCCTGGACCAGCCTCTGACCCTGGACCAGCCTCTGACTGACCCTGGACCAGCCTCTGACCCTGGACCAGCCTCTGACTGACCCTGGACCAGCCTCTGACTGACCTGGACCAGCCTCTGACCCTGGTCCAGCCTCTGACCCTGGACCAGCCTCTGACCCTGGTCCAGCCTCTGAACCCTGGTCCAGCCTCTCACTGACCCTGGACCAGCCTCTGACCCTGGACCAGCCTCTCACTGACCCTGGACCAGCCTCTGACCCTGGACCAGCCTCTGACTGACCCTGGACCAGCCTCTGACCCTGGACCAGCCTCTCACTGACCCTGGACCAGCCTCTGACTGACCCTGGACCAGCCTCTGACCCTGGACCAGCCTCTCAATGACCCTGGACCAGCCTCTGACTGACCCTGGACCAGCCTCTGACCCTGGACCAGCCTCGACCCTGGACAGCCTCTCACTGACCCTTCTGCTTCCTGTCAGGGATCTGGTGGATGAAGCCAAAGATTTCCACCTGATGCCTGAGCGCCGTCCTCACCTGCCGGCCTTCAAGACCAGGCAGAGGTGCTGCACGTCCATCACGGGACTGATCTACGCCGTGGGAGGACTCAACAGCTCAGGTCTGCTGCCTCCTGCCGCTCAGCTAGCTGATGCTAACAGCTAGCTGATGCTAACAGCTAGCTGATGCTAACAGGCGAAGCTACGCTAGGGGGTCGCGCCGCTGATGAAACTGTGTTTCAGGTGATTCCCTGAATGTGGTCGAGGTTTTCGATCCAGTCGGGAACTTCTGGGAGCGCTGTCAACCCATGAAGACGTCCCGCAGCAGAGTGGGCGTGGCCGTGGTAACGGACTGCTGTACGCTATTGGAGGGTACGACGGCCAATCGCGCTCAGCACCGTGGAGGTTTACAACCCCGAGACGGACAGCTGGACCCGCGTGTCTAGCATGAACAGCCAGCGCAGGTTAGCCCTCATGCTAATGGCTGATCGTCCCGTGCGTGTCGCCGGGCTGAATAACCACGTGTGTGGCGTCCTCCTCAGCGCCATGGGAACGGTGGTGATTGATGGACACATCTACGTGTGCGGGGGCTACGACGGGAAATCCTCCCTCAACTCGGTGGAGTGCTATTCCCCGGAAACAGACAGGTGAGTCCCACCTGGGCCCGAGCCCACGCCGGCCCCTGGAGGGGGGCCGCGTCTGACCGTTTCTCCTCAGGTGGACGGTGGCGACGGAGATGAGCGTGAGCCGCAGCGCCGCCGGCGTGACGGTGTTTGACGGACGCGTCTTCGTGTCGGGCGGCCATGACGGGTTACAGATCTTCAACACGGTGAGTTTCCAGGAAGCGTTCGGGGCGTTGCCATGGTTTCACCTGTTGTTCCCGCCCCGGCCTGTAGGTGGAGTTCTACAACCATCACACCAACCTGGTGGCACCCGGCGGCGGCCATGATGAACAAGCGCTGTCGTCACGGGGCGGCGGCCCTGGGCAGCCACATGTACGTGTAGGGGGGGGTACGACGGCTCGGGCTTCTTGAGCGGCGTGGAGGTGTTCAGCTCGGTGTCGGGCCAGTGGAGCCTCCTGGTGGCCATGAACACGCGGCGCAGCAGAGTGTCGCTGGTCTCCACCTCGGGGCATCTGTACGCCGTCGGCGGCTATGACGGACAGTCCAACCTCAGCTCGGTGGAGATGTACAACCCCGACACCAACCGCTGGACCTTCAAGGCTCCCATGGTGTGTCACGAGGGCGGCGTCGGGGTCGGCTGCGTCCCGCTGCCGCCTGTCTAAGCTCCTCCCCCCCACAGTGAGGATGAATTATCAGACAGACCCCCCCTCGGGCAGTTACTGAGCTACATCGGTACGTCGGCCAGACATCTGCACACTGATGTCAGGCCTGTGGAATTCTGGGTAGAAAACTGTAGTTAGCTTGTGAAGGCTAGCTGCTAGCATTGTGAACTCATTTGTGCTCACGGATGTGACTGAACAAGAAAACAAACTACTGAGTGGAAACAAAGCGGGCGTCTCGTCCATGTTTGGGAACAGAGCCGCACCAGGACGCACAACCGTGAGGGCGGTCTGAAGCGGCTGCTCCGACGTGAGCGAGGAGCTTCCAGCGCCCCCTGCTGACCACGGGAGGAAGGACGCGCGCGGCCACGGAGCCACGTCACAACCACGACGCCAAACGTCAGAAATTAGGTCCTAAATGAGAAATGTGGGGTCCCAACGCAGCGTCCTGACGCAGCGCTGATGTTGAGCACGAACCTTCTCAACACCAGCAGGTCCTGCTGAGTGAGGGGAGGGCTCTATTATGGGATGGGCTGGAAGCTTCTGGGTCTGTGGGGGGGTCAGGTTCAACTCAAAGTGCTTCGTTACAGTGTGAACGTCTGCAGAAATTCAGCAAAATATTGATTTTATTTATTCTCAAAATAATGCTTTTATTTTTTGGTTTTACCGCGTCCCCTGTGGTTGTCGTGGTAACAGACTTTCCAGACACTCGCGGGTTAAATGTGTTTGACAGACAGCTTGTACGTTATGATCATGTTAATTATGATGATTGTGGATCATTAAACAGTTTCCTGCCTGAACCCACCTGGTGCTTCTCAACCATGATGATCCACAGCTCAGACCTACAGGGGCCATGAACCATCGGGGGCCCTGAACCATCGGGGGCCATGAACCATCGGGGGCCCTGAACCATCGGGGGCCCTGAACCATCGGGGGCTCTGAACCATCGGGGGCCCTGATCCTACAGGGGCCATGAACCATCGGGGGCCCTGAACCATCGGGGGCCATGAACCATCGGGGGCCCTGAACATCGGGGGCCCTGAGCCTTCGGGGGCCCTGAACCATCGGGGGCCCTGATCCTACAGGGGCCATGAACCATCGGGGGCCCTGAACCATCGGGGGCTCTGAACCATCGGGGGCCCTGATCCTACAGGGGCCATGAACCATCGGGGGCCCTGAACCTTCGGGGGCCCTGAACCATCGGGGGCCCTGAACCATCGGGGGCCATGACCATCGGGGGCCCTGAACCATCGGGGGCCCTGAACCATCGGGGGCCCTGAGCCTTCGGGGGCTCCAACTTCTCAGATTTTGGCAGAAGCTAAAATGCATCCGTCCACCGGGGGCGCCAGCACTTGTCTTTGGGGACTTTTATTGGTTTCAGGTTCTGCATCATGATCTGAGGAAGTTGTTCTTCCTGTGGAACACGTCCGATGGCGCTAACGTTAGCATGTAGCAGCAGATGTGTGATTGTAAGGTTGAAAACTTTATTAAATCTGACAGGATGCAGATAAACACAACGGCCCGTGTGGAGATGGCCCAGCTCGGTCTTCAGATGTTCTCAGGAACTGCCTGCTGTTCATCACGTCTGCATCCTTCACACCTACACACCTGCCCAGGTCCGAACCAGCCAGAAGGTTGGCGGCGATCACTGACCCGGCCCTCCTGGTCCTGCAGCGTCTGGAGCAGCAGAGGTCTCAGCAGCTCCCTGGAGCTCCGAGTGAAGACCAGGACACCTGAACGGGTCATCAGAAAGACAACAGCACCATTTTACAACCCACGAGGCTTCGACTGTCCTGGTTCTGCAGACGCCCACGGTCCCCTGGTGGCCGTGAAGGTCCGAAGAGTCACATTTGCCTCCTACCGCCAATGTCGGCGAGGTCAATAAATTCATGTAAATGGCACATTTGGGTTTTAAGCTAAAAAGACTGGTTCCTCCCAGTGGCTGCTGGGAGGAACCCTGGAGACTCACTGGGGCTCCACCAGCTGAACGCGGCTTTCCTCTCCGTCCAGGATCCCGTGGTACAGGCCGATCTCCTGCTCCAGCCGCAGCTTGTTGCTCAGCAGCGTGTCGTAATCCCGCCGCTGCTGGTCGATCTCGCCGTGCACGTCGGCCAGCTCCGCCTCCAGCCGGGCCACCACCGAGCCCAGATTCTGCAGCTCCATGTCGTGCCAGTGCCGGGCGTCGCCCAGCGAGTTCTCCAGGCCTCGTTTCTGCAGGGGGCAGGAGCACACGGGTCAGGTGCGGAGCGGCGCCGGGCCAGGCGCGGAGCGGCGCCGGGCCCGGCGCAGAGCGGCACCGGGCCAGGTGCCGGGCAGGTGATGGACCGCGCTCTCACCAGCGCTCTGATGGACTCGATCTCCGCCTGCAGACTCTGGATTCTGCAGCCGTTGTCGCTGCACTCGGCTTTCAGCGCCTCCAGCTGTTCCTCCCCAGGACTCAGTCTGCTGCTCACGCACGGCGCCTCCTGCAGGAACCAGCGTTAATCAGCAGCTGAGGCGTGAGGACACCTGTGCAGGTGAGAGCCTCACCTTACGGTCCAGGTAACAGTCGGTCTCTGCTCGGTTCTTCTCCGTGACCTTCTCCCAGTGGCTCCTGATGTAGGCCAGGATCTGGTTAAGACTGGTTTCTATTGGAGCGTCGGGTTCGTCCACTTCTCGCCCGGCCATCTGATTGTAGAGGACTCGTACGTCCTGGAAGGTCAGAAGGTTTGACAGGTCATGTGATGTGATGTGGAGGAGCAACGACCTTCTGACCCGGGTCGGGCGACTCCTGAGACGCTACGGTGAGTCTGGTGGGACCTGCTCGTGCTCGTGCTCCAGGTTCCGCAGCTCTGCCCTCATGTCCTCCATCTGCTCCTCCAGCTCCGTCTTGGTCAGGTTTGCGTCGTCGATCACCTTGTAGAGGGAGCCGATCTCCTCCTGCACCGCCTTCTTGAACGGCTGCTCGTTCTCGTACCTGCGGAACAAAAGTTCACCTCAGGTGGCGTCTCTGCACAAGGACCCCAGTCAGAACCGCAGGTCTGAGACGGGGCCTGACTGGGCCGGAGCTTCAGCAGGAACGTGCGCGTGGATCAGTGGTTAGTGGTTAACGGGGGAGACGTGTTTGCTGGCCAACCTCTCCTTGAAGTCTTCAGCGTTGGCCTGAATGTTCTCTGTCTGGAGCATCAGTCGAGCGTTGTCCAGGATGGCTTCACTGACCTGGGAAAACACCGGAAATCAGAGATGATCCGGGCCCCGACCGCTGACCCCCCCACCCGTGACCCCCGACCCTGAGCCCAACCCTGAGCCCCGACCCTGAGCCCCGACCTAAAAACCACGTCTGAACCCTCAAACAGGCCTTTGAATTTGTGAGGACCACCCAAAATGTCCTCACTTCCCAAATGTGTCCTCACATTGCCAGTAAAATGAATGTTGGCAGTCATACACACACCACACACACACACACACACAACACACACACGCATATACACACCACACACACACACACGCATACATACAACGCACACACATACACACCACACACACACCCACACACCCCCACACATACACACACACACACATACACACACACACACACACACGCATACACACACACACACACGCATACACACACACACACACATACACACACACACACCACACACACTCTACACCACACACCACACACACCTACACACACCCACACACACCACCACCACCCACACAACACACACACACTCACACACACCCGCTACCCACCCACCCACCCATACACACCACACACCCACACCCCACACGCATACCACACACATGCCACACCCAACACACCCACACACACACACCCCATACACACCCCCACACCCACACCCACCCACTCCCACACACCCCACACCACCACCACCACCACCCACCCCCACCACCCCCAACACGCGCGCAGCCTGGGCTGGCTCATGGACCAGCTGTGGTGGACTCCAACGCCTCCCTACAGATCCCAGAGGTGCTCCCCGTGCTCACCTGTCTGTAGACATCCTCCCACTCCCCCCTGAGGGGCCCCCAGGCTCCAGCACTGGAGGCCTTGCGGTCCAGACTCAGCCGGATCTGTTCCTCCAGCTGGCGGTTCAGTTCCTCCAGTGCTCTCACTTTGTCTCTGTACTCCATCAGGCAACTGTTCATGGCCCCGGCGGCGGCGCCCCCGTGACCCGCCCCCCCTTCCCCGGCCGTGGGAGCAGCGGCGTTGCGCTGCTCCTCATTCCCTGCAGGAAGACTCTGCTGATGCCCAGAGCCCGACGGGACCCCTCCGCGTCCCCAGGCACGAGGGCCCCCCGAACGCCTGGCAGAACCCACGTAGACTCCTCGAGAGCTGGTCCCCCCCGAGTGGATGCGCCCACAGACGGTGGTGACGGGCGCTCAGAGGACGGTGGTCCCAGCAGGGACGAGCGGCGTCTCGGCAGAGGCATTGGTGCAGAGGGTCAAACCGCTCGGGCTCCTCGCCGCCGGGATTTATGGGGGCACGGAGTTCTGGAAACATGGCTGCCTTTTGTTGGTGACCCAGCCTTTGTCCTCGTGGAAACATGGAGTCAGATTTCTGCTGAGCTGGTCGGAGTCAGGAAGAGTCCTGAAACACACACACACACACCACACACACACACACACACACACACACACACACACACACCTTTGTTTGCATGAATCCACCCCCTCACCCTCTAACGAACCATCATCACCCCGACCCTCAATGTCCTGACTTCACAATAAAAGTCTCCTCTCCTCTCCTCTCCTCTCCTCTCCTCTCCTCTGCTCTCCTCTCCTCTCCCCTCCTCTCCTCTCCTCTCCTCTCCTCGCTCCCCCTCTCCCCCTCCTCTCCTCTTCCTCCTCTCCCCCTCTCCCCCTCCTCTCTCTCTCCTCCCCCCTCCTCCCCTCCCCTCCCTCCTCTCCTCTCCCCTCCTCTCCCCCCTCCTCTCCCTCCCCCCTGCTCCCTCCTCTCCCCCCGATCCTCCCTCTCCTCCTCCACTCCCCCTCCTCTCCCCCCTCCCCCTCTCCTCTCCCCCCCCCTCTCCCCCCTCCCCTCTCCTCTCCTCCTCGCCCCCCTCCTCTCCTCCCCCCTCCCCCCCTCCTCTCCCTCCCCCTAGCCCCCACCCCTCCCCCTCCTCCCCCCTCCTCGACACCCCTCCCCCTCTCTCTCCTCTCTCCTCTCCCCTCCCCTCCTCTCCTCCCCCTCCTCTCCTCCTCCCCCCCTCCCCTCCTCTCCTCTTCCTCTCGCCCCCCCCTCCTCTCTCTCCTCCCCCCTCCCCCCCTCCTCCTCCCCCTCTCCCCCCCCTCCCCCCCTCCCTCCTCCCCCCTCCACAATAAAAGCTCACCTTCTTTAATCAGCAGACTTTATTTCCATTTTTCACACCTTTCAATCACAAGTTTGCAGCTTTTTTCTATGTTACAGGCACGAATGTGTTTTCAGGTTTAAAAACAAAAACAGGATTTCGATGAGGAAGGATATGAAGTAACAAGTGTGACAGTGCATCACAGACTTCCTCCTGTTTTTCATGCGCACATGTTTTACGTGGTTTAACGATGAAATGTTTATCAGAGCAGAATCTGAAACCACACCAGAGAATCGGAGAGGCTTTGCCTGTCGTCGCATCTATTAGCATGTGTTAGCACGTGTTAGCACGTTAGCAGCGAGGTTCATCCAGTGTAAACAAGCAGCAGACTTTATTCTGATGTCCAGCCTAACTGTGCGATGAGAAAAACAACATGGTCACATGACCAGAGTCAAACAACAGCAGCTGAAATCACAGTTAGATGAGCAAGTTCTGGAAACTCAGCACTTGTTTGTGAAAATATGACACACAAAGATTTGAAACTGCTTTACAAAGTGAATCTGAATGGAGCCTCTACAGCGACAAGGCTGCCGAGGTTTCACTGTCAGACATCACGGAGGCTCTGGTGGAACTGAGAGGACTCCTGCAGAACTTGCTGGGCTGCATCTTATGGGCCGTCTGGTGGCGGCGGACGCGCAGCAGCGTCATCATGTCCCGGCGAAAGCGCACGCCAACAAAAGCGTAGAGGAAGGGGTTGAGGCAGGCGTGCGTGTAAGCCAGACTCATCAAGACCTGCTTCACCGTGTTCATCCGTTTCCAGTCCTCACAGTCCGTCATGGTCATGTTGGAGGCCTGCACCGCCTCCATCACCAGCACGCCGTTGTAGGGCAGCTGGGACACGACGAACACCAGCACAACCACCAGGATGACGCGCATGGCCTTGTGCTTCTGGAAGTTTTGGGCCTTGAGCAGCCGGACGACAATGAAGGTGTAGCAGAAGGCCATGATGATGAAAGGCAGGCAGAAGCCCATGCTCACCTGCAGGGACAGCGTCAGGATCTTGGTGAGGTTGCCCAGCTGGGGGGGAAAAACCATCCTGCAGAACTGCTGCTCCCCCACCTCTGCCGTGGTGGCAAACACCAGCTCCGGGATGGCCAGCAGCACGGCCAGCAGCCACACCCCCAAACAGACCAGCAGGCTGAGGCGGCGGCGCTCCAGCCGCGAGTTCTGAGCCTTGACGGCCCGGACGATGACCACGTAGCGGTCCACGCTGATGCAGGTGAGCAGAAGCATGCTGCTGAACAGGTTGACTTTGTAGACCGCCGCGATCACCTTGCACAGGCCGGAGCCAAACGTCCAACCGTGTAACGCCTCGGCCGCCCACAGGGGAAGCGTGATGAGGAAGAGCAGGTCAGCCACTGCCAGGTTCAGCAGGTAAACATCTGTCATGGTTTTCAGCCGCTGCTGGAAGTTCAGGTAGATCCACATCACGGCCAGGTTCCCCGCTCCACCCACCATGGCGATGAGCCAAAAGAGCGGCGGCTGATAGCGGCGCCGGAAGGCCATCACCGACTCCTGGGTACACAGCAGGTCGGGGTAGTCGTAGTCGTCGTCGGTGGTGGGCGAAAAGCTCACGAGGAACGAGTCCTGAGGAGAACAGACACGACTTTAGCTGGGTTCCCACATCTGAGCAAAGCCCGGCGAGCGACCACGAGGACTCTGTCACCTCTGTGGGGAACACGGTCATGTAGCTGTCCATGGAGTCCTGAGGGCAGGTGCTCGAGGGTCAGGAACGCTGAGGAGGAGATGGTCTCTGGGGAGGTTCTGGGGCTCCACTTCAGCTGGCTCTATAAACACAGGTGGTTAACGCGACCAAAATGAGGCAGGTGAGCAGAAACACCTTGTTTCTGAAGAGCAGAAGTAAAACCAGAAGAAAAGAGAAGAAACAGCAGTTATGAAAGCAGACTCACGTTTCTCTGTCGGCTCGCGTCTGTCTGGCAGAGAAGAGTGTTGAAAGAAGAAGTTTCACAGGAGGAGGAGCGTCGTGGGAGGAGGAGGAGCGCTGTGAGAGGAGGAGGAAAAGGAGCGCCGTGAGAGGAGAAGGAGCGTCGTGAGAGGAGGAGGAGCGCCGTGAGAGGAGGAGGAAAAGGAGTGCCGTGAGAGGAGGAGGAAGAGGAGCGCCGTGAGAGGAAGAGGAAAAGGAGCACCGTGAGGAGGAGGAGGAGGAGCGCCGTGAGAGGAGGAGGAAAAGGAGCGCCGTGAGAGGAGGAGGAAAAGGAGTGCCGTGAGAGGAGGAGGAAGAGGAGCGCCGTGAGAGGAAGAGGAGCACCGTGAGAGGAGGAGGAAGAGGAGCGCCGTGTGAGAGGAAGAGGAGCGCCGTGAGAGGAGGAGGAAAAGGAGCGCCGTGAGAGGAGGAGGAAGAGGAGCGCCGTGAGAGGAAGAGGAGCACCGTGAGAGGAGGAGGAAAAGGAGCGCCGTGAGAGGAGGAGGAAAAGGAGCGCCGTGAGAGGAAGAGGAGCGCCGTGAGAGGAGGAGGAAGAGGAGCGTCGTGAGAGGAGGAGGAAGAGGAGTGTCGTGAGAGGAAGAGGAGCACCGTGAGAGGAGGAGGAAGAGGAGCGCCATGAGAGGAGGAGGAAGAGGAGCGTCGTGAGAGGAGGAGGAGGAAGAGGAGCGTCATGAGAGGAGGAGGAGGAAGAGGAGCGTCGTGAGAGGAGGAAGAGGAGCGTTGTGAGAGGAGGAGGAGGAAGAGGAGCGTCGTGAGAGGAGGAGGAGGAAGAGGAGCGTCGTGAGAGGAGGAGGAGGAAGACAAGTTTCGTGAGAGGAGGAAGAGGAGCGTTGTGAGAGGAGGAGGAGCATCGTCAGAGGAAGAGGAGTTTCATGAGAGGAGGAGGAAGAGGAGGAGGAGGAGCGTCATGAGAGGAGGAGGAGGAAGAGGAGGAGGAAGAGGAGGAAGATCCATCAACTGCTCACATACAAAAACACCTCCATCTCTCACTGAGCTCATCAATTATTGATCTGTCGTCATCAATGACGCAGCTCAGCTCCTCCAGCAGCTGTTTGACACTAATAACAACAATAATAACAGTAGTAATAACGATAACTGCAGTAACAATAATGATAACAACAATAGGAACAAACAATAATAACAGTAGTAACAACGATAACTGCAGTAACAATAATGATAACAACAATAATAACAGTAGTAATAACGATAACTGCAGTAACAATAATGATAACAACAATAATAACAGCAGTAATAACGATAACTGCAGTAACAATAATGATAACAACAATAGTAACAACAATAATAACAGTAGTAATAACGATAACTGCAGTAACAATAATGATAACGACGCAACAATGACACCAACAATACAACAACAACAACAATGATTCACAATAACGATAACAACAATAGTAACAACAATAATAACAGTAGTAAACGATAACTGCAGTAACAATAATGATAACAACAATAGTAACAATAATAATAACAGTAGTAATAACGATAACTGCAGTAACAATAATGATAACAACAATAGTAACAACAAATAAACAGTAGTAATAACGATAACTGCAGTACAATAATGATAACAACAATATAACAGTAGTAATAACGATAACTGCAGTACAATAATGATAACAACAATATAACAGTAGTAATAACAATAACTGCAGTAACAATAATGATAACAACAATAATAACAGTAGTAATAACGATAACTGCAGTAACAATAATGATAACCCAATAATAACAGTAGTAATAACGATAACTGCAGTAACAATAATAATAACAACAATAATAACACTAGTAATAACGATAACTGCGTAACAATAAGATAAACACAATAATAACAGCAGTAATAATGATAACTGCAGTAACAATAATGATAACAACGCAACAATGACACCAACAATACAACAACAATGATTCACAATAACATAACAACAACAATAGTAACACAATAATACAGCAGTAATAACGATAACTGCAGTAACAATAATGATAACACGCAACAATGACACCAATAATACACACAACAACAACGATTCACAATAATGATAACAACAATAGTAACAACAATAATAACAGTTGCTGTCATTATTTGTGGGGTAGTCTCAGTCTTCTAACTCTAGTTATAGCTGTTGTTATTACATCTAGGGGCCATCGAACAGCGTGGTTAGCAGCACGTCGGCGTTGCTGGATGACTGATCACACTCTTTCTCTTCCCCTGTGAGTGTGAGCCGATTATAACACCTTCGAAAGAGACGTTTGGCTCGGCAGCGGCGGATGTGTGAGACGGACGTCAGAGAAACCACATTGCGTGAGAGCGTCTGTGCTGCACGGAGGTGCACGACGAGCCGTGACCACACAGATGCGGGATTTACATTTCCTGTTGTTGGGGTTTCTTCCTCTTCAGTGGCACGCAGGCGCCCCAGCATGGCCCCTAGGCCCCGCCCATTCCTGATCATGGCAGATACTGGCCTTTATTGATTATTGACTCACATTGACAGCTTACTGTCAGCAGTTAGTCAGGAAGTGACATCACTTCTTTCACCACATCTTTATCACGTCTGACGTCTGATGTGAAGAACCAGACAGACAAACAAATGGGAGGAAATCAATAAAGTTATCTTGAATCTTGAATCTTGAAAAGAGATCACTGGATCTTCAAGGCAACTTTCTAACTATAACAATTATAACAACTGTTCTAATCAAGATTATATTAAGAAGACCACACGCTCCTTCCCTGATTCATACATGTAAATATGTTGGACGTACAGAAGACCTCACGCTTCCCTGATTCACACCAGAACCGGCGTCTCTCAGACGCTGAGGCCGGATGCTGGAAACAGCGTCACAGTGTTGCGTAATGGTGCCAGGTGGCTCCACTCATTTCATACTGACTGAAAATAAAACATTTGGTGGTTGTGTGTTTGTTGATTTTCTACTGTGTCCTCAATACTCGTTTAAATTATTAGTTGATCATTTGCACTATGTCCTCATTCAGATGGCAGGTGCCCTAGTTAGTGCACTAGATAGGGTATGGGGGGATTTCAGACCCCCTCTGACCTACACCCACCTGTTCCTGTCGCGGTAGCGGTTGCTCTGATCAACTGTATCACGAGCAGAGCTGGGGGTCCAACACCACCATTCTAGATACCAGTCCATTCTCTGAAGCTCTGAGAAGACCGTTAGGAACTTGTGCTTTAACGAGCTAAACGCTAACGTCATCCTCTGAAACTGTTGCTCTACAGGTATCCACAGCTACGCTTGCTACAGTCATAGCAGGAATCTCTGACTAATCTCAGTCTCTCCATCGTTCTCCCCAGACACTCAGACTCTGCAGTCCAACCCTAACCCTTTAGGACAACCAGTACCTGGTTTTAGAGATGGGGGATGCCTGTGGGGGTGGGAAGGAAGCAGCTGATGGGGAATTCCTGGCTGTTCTCACCTCACAAAGGTGAGCTGGGACGATAAGCAACACATTATGGTTGCTAGGGTGGACAGAAATGGAGCCGACGTCCAGGAGGAGCTAAAGGAGCTGGACAGGAGGGACAGCGTGTAGCACTGAGGGGGCATGAGGGGCGGGTAGTTAGGGTTACAAATGATCCAAGTATACACATCCTACATGAGCATTTTATAAATGTACAGGTGGTTTATTTAAAAAAGAAACAGCATCAGGATAGCGAGTGCAGGTGTTGGGCACAGGAAGTGGTGACCATGAGGTTAGGGTTAGGGGTTGGGGTTAGGGTTAGGGTTAGGTTAGGGGTTAGGGGTTAGGGTTAGGGTTAGGGTTAGGGTTATCGTTAGGGTTAGGGTTAGGGTTAGGGTTAGGGTTAGGGGTTAGGGTTAGGGGTTAGGGTTAGGGATTTGTTTTCTCCTGGACCCGTAAGCAGGCAAAACGCAGTGGGAATAGTGTCCAACAACAACGTCTTTATTAAAGGGTCTGTTCAGAAATGTTCCTGGACTGCAGGGACAGCACGAACCCTAACCCTAACCCTAACCCAACATGAGTGTCCGGTCCTGCGTGTTCCTCCCTCCAGCAGGGTGGCGCCAGGTCCACCATGGAAGCACGGTGGCTCTCCAACCCCGGCAGCTTGGCCCTCCGTCCTTAAATCCATGGCTGATGGAGATATCCGACAGGTGCCTCCACCTGCAGCGCCAGCTGGAACCAATTACTGGCTCCTCCACGCCCCCTGGAGGAAACAGCAAGCAACACACGACCCGGACCCTGGACCCCAACAAGGGATAGGGTTGGAGGTTAGGTTAGGGCCTATCCCGAACCCTAGAGATGATGAGGAAGAGTCTGAGGGAGTGGCCTCCAGCAGGTTAGTTTAGAGTAGTGAGAGTCAAAGCACCAGTCGGGATCGTGTAAATAGTGTAAATAGACAGGGTTAGGGAGTGTGTGTGTGTGTGCGCGCGCGCGTGTGTGCGTGCGTGTGTCTGTGTGTGCGCGTGTGTGAGAGAGAGTGAGTGAGTGCGCGAGTGTGTGCATGTGTGCGTGTGTGAGAGAGAGAGAGTGAGTGAGTGAGTGCGCGAGTGTGTGTGTGTGCGTGTGTGCGTGTGTGAGAGAGAGAGAGTGAGTGCGCGAGTGTGTGTGTGCGTGTGCGCGAGTGTGTGTGTGTGCGTGTGCGTGTGTGAGAGAGAGAGAGTGAGAGTGAGTGAGTGCGCGAGTGTGTGTGTGTGTGTGTGTGTGCGTGTGTGTGTGTGCGTCTGTGTGTGTGAGAGAGAAAGAGAGAGTGAGTGAGTGAGTGCGCGAGTGTGTGTGTGTGTGTGCGTGTGTGTGTGTGTGTGTGTGTGTGTGTGAGAGAGAGAGAGAGTGAGTGCGCGAGTGTCGGACAGAAGGGGGCGGTATTGCACCTGTTGCTGAGGGGGGCGAGAAAATCTCCCGGACGTGACGTCCCAACACGTCACAAAAAACAAGGAAGTCGAGTTGCCGCAGACTCCTGTTAGCTTAGCTGTAGCAGGTAAGTGGGGAAAAAACTAATACTTTTAAATGTGCCCATTTAATTTGAGTTCTGCGCTTTTAAATATGTCGGGGATTTGTTGTGTTGTTTAATTCATAAACCTTTAAATGACAAAATGGTCATGACATCAAACTCATTTCAGCAATTAATTGTGACATCCTTTATCTCAACCTCATTTTAACGCATAGTTCTTTTCATCACGTGTATTCCAGGTTATTTTATTAACCTTTCGAGTGTTTGAAGAATGTGAGAAACTGGAAATGATATTTTTAAACTTACCTCAAACACACGTAGCTGCTAAATTTGGATTTTAATTAGTAACAAAACTCTTTAAAGAACAACAACCCAAAAATAGTCTCTCGGCTAACTCTGGCGCATTTCCGGTTTTCAAATCAACTTATTATAAACATTCAGATTCTAATAGTGTCCATAATTAAAGATGGGCTTCAAATTTAAAAGCACATATAGTTTTTTGTGTTTGACTTAAATGCTGTTGTGAGATTTGAACCATTATTTTTCTCCGTCTCTTTCAGTGAGTGATGTGGCGGAGATGTTGGCGGTGAAACACGGTTACCGTGACATCAGCCCTGTCACCCTGGAGGTGTTGGGCGGGGTCGTGAGCGCCAGCCTGTACTGTGGGGAGGTGGAAGGTCTGCCGGCTGGTCTCGTGGATTCTTTCCTGGCAGAGCTGTACCGCTGTAAAGTCTGTCAGTTCACGTGTAGCCCGAAGGCCTCCATCGTCAGCCATCTGCAGCTCAGGCACCACCGCCCCGCCGCCGCCACCCTCTCATCCCCAGGCAGCAACTGCACTGATAAAGTGGGTGGAGCCAAGGACGGGGACACACCTGGAGGGGCAGTACCATATCAGCTGGATCTCAATGAGGAGGCGAAGCCGAGTGACGAGGACGAGGACTTCCTGCTTTATGACATGCTGGACAACATGAGCCCCCCCTCCTGTGACATCAGCAGCGAGGGGGGGCTGCAGGTTGCACACACTTGTGAGGTGACACACAGACCTCCTCACACGTATCTCACATCCTATGCATTTCTGTCTGATTTGGACAGAAATCCAACTGTTAATTAATTTAGCCTGTCCTGATTTCCAGACAGCGTTGATGGTATAAACAGGCCTGTAGGTGTCCGTATCCAGAGGCCGTCGTCTCGCTCCACTCTTGGTCGCTCCAGAGTGAAGTTCACATACTAATGAGATGTAAACAAACTCCATTTATTGGAGCAGGTTTTAGAAAACACTTATTTTTCACAGTACGTTATAATGGCCTGCTGCATCGTGGTGGCGCCAGCAGGTCTTGAGCATCAGCTCGGTATTTCTGAAGACACCACCAGGAGGTGATGCTGATGCAGATGTTTCCATCAGGCAGCTGCTGGGACAGGCTAAAATCCAACTTTACTCAAAGGTCGAGCCAAAGTGGAAATGTCTCGTGACCTCCACTGGACAGAAGTAATGAGCCTCGAATAGTTCATCCTGAATTTTGTCTGCAGGTCAGCACTTTATTTGAGGAGCCGTCCATCTTCCCACTGAAAGAGGCCTCAGTCCACGTGTCTTGCAGCTCTGACCCCCCGCCCACGAAGGAAGACGTGGCCCAGTCTGCACACCTCAGGACTCTGGGCTTGTGCCGCATTTCATCGTCTAAAGCGTCTCCTCACTCCCGGCCCCCCCGACGGTCCCCCCACCTGCTGGCACGTCTCCTGGCTGTCGCAGCCCAGCAGCCTGGCGTGGAGCCGCGCCGCTGAGCGCCGAAGGAGGCCGAGGCTCCGCTGCTTCCTGTGTCCCTGGTGCTGCCGTCCAGGCGGCTGCTGGACACACACGTGCGCTCGCACCAGGCGTCCGGCGGGTTCGGCTGTGTGCGCTGCAGCTGGAAGGCTGACAGCTGGGAGGAGATGGAGCCTCACTGGAGGAGCCACTTCGGGAGGAGGGAGCACAAGGAAGAAAAGAAGAAGAAGAAGAGGAGGAAGCAACAGGAGAGGAGCGCAGCAGAGTCCAAGATCTCTGCCAAGCAGGTCAACAGCTCGGAGGTGCAGAAGGTCCACCAGCAAACACCTGACAGCTACACCCAGCGTCACCATGACAACCACTCAGGTCAGAATAGCTTCAACTGCATGTTTCCATAAAGATCCTCAATACTAACTGTTAGGCTCCGCCCAGATGCCCTACAGCACCGTCTGATTGGACAAGAGGAGGCTGACAAGGCTGACAGGTAAACTGTCCTGTGGAGAAGTTCAGTTCCTCCCAATTATCCCACAGATTCTTTATCAGCACAAATATTTGATAAATGTGACACTTCAGCAGGACCAGACATCCCAGAATGAACCCGTGTTGTTTTCCAGTCGGAGCGGTCAGACTCGGAACAATTCACTGAAGAACGTTTCAAAGAAGAAGAAGAAAGAGGAAGCCAGACATGTTGCGTTGGCGTGCTCTGTCTGTCACAGGTGACTACAGTACCCACAATCCTCCTGTCCACTGTGTTCTCAGCAGGAACACCTTGATTCTAGAGTGCAGGTGAATAATGTGATGAGCCTTGCTGCTTCAGCAGAGCTGCACTCGGGTGACGCGCTGCAGTCAGGTGACGCGCTGCAGTCGGGTGAGGCGCTGCAGTCGGGTGACGCGCTGCAGTCGGGTGACGCGCTGCGGTCGGGTGACGCGCTGCAGTCGGGTGAGGCGCTGCGCTCGGGTGAGGCGCTGCAGTCGGGTGAGGCGCTGGCTCGGGTGACGCGCTGCAGTCGGGTGAGCGCTGGCTCGGGTGACGCGCTGCAGTCGGGTGAGGCGGCTGGCTCGGGTGACGCGCTGCGCTCGGGTGACGCGCTGCGGTCGGGTGACGCGCTGCAGTCGGGTGAGGCGCTGCGCTCGGGTGAGGCGCTGCAGTCGGGTGAGGCGCTGCGCTGGGTGAGGCGCTGCGCTCGGGTGAGGCGCTGCAGTCGGGTGAGGCGCTGCGCTCGGGTGACGCGCTGCGCTCGGGTGAGGCGCTGCGCTCGGGTGACGCGCTGCGCTCGGGTGAGGCGCTGCAGTCGGGTGAGGCGCTGGCTCGGGTGACGCGCTGCAGTCGGGTGAGGCGCTGGCTCGGGTGACGCGCTGCGCTCGGGTGACGCGCTGCGGTCGGGTGACGCGCTGCGGTCGGGTGAGGCGCTGGCTCGGGTGACGCGCTGCAGTCGGGTGAGGCGCTGGCTCGGGTGACGCGCTGCAGTCGGGTGAGGCGCTGGCTCGGGTGACGCGCTGCGCTCGGGTGACGCGCTGCGGTCGGGTGACGCGCTGCAGTCGGGTGAGGCGCTGCGCTCGGGTGATGCGCCGCAGTCGGGTGAGGCGCTGCAGTCGGGTGAGGCGCTGGCTCGGGGGGTGAGCGCTGCACTCGGGTGACGCGCTGCGGTCGGGTGACGCGCTGCAGTCGGTGACGCGCTGGCTCGGGTGACGCGCCGCGGTCGGGGGGACGCGCTGCGCTGGTGAACACTCGTCTGCCTGTTGGTCCTCACAGGAAGTTCTCCACCAAGCTGACTCTGCGACGTCACATGGGCATCCACCAAGGAGACAAGCCTTTCACCTGTCCTCACTGTCACTACAGCAGCCGGCTCAAGGCGTCACTGCTACAGCACCTGAGAACTCACACAGGTACACACACCTGCCCAAGCACACAGGTGGAACACGCCCTTATGCTGTGTAGTGACAGGCTGCTTGTGTGTTTCCAGGTGAAAAGCCATACAGGTGTCCTGAATGTCCGTATGCCTCTATAGATCGCAGCTCTCTACTCCGACACTACAGAACCCACAGTCATGAGAAACCATACAGGTGTCAGCAGTGCAGCTACAGCAGGTGGCTCACACACACGCTCACACTCACACACACACACACACGCACGCACGCACGCACGCACACTCACACACACCACCACTCACACACACACACACACTCACACACACACACACTCACACACACTCACACACACACTCACACTCACAACACACTCACACTCACACACACACACACACACAACACACCACTCTCACACACACACACACACGCACACATCACACACACACTCACACGCACACACTCACACACACACTCACACTCACACACACATCACACTCACCAACACACACACACTCACACTCACACGACACACTCACACTCACACACACACACACTCACACCACTCACACGCACACACTCACACACACACACACACACTCACACACACACGGCACACACTCACACTCACACAACACACTCCACACACACACACTCACACCACACTCACACAACAACACACGCCACACTCCACTCACACACCACACCACCCACACACACCACACTCTCACACACACTCACACACACACACACACACACACACGCACACACTCACACTCACACACACACTACACACACAACACACACTCACAACACACCCTCTTGTGCTGGAGGCTGATGTCTCCACCCTGATTGAGTCTGAACTTTTCCATCACTCTTGTTTTTCTCAGTATCCAGAAGAAGAGTCTGGACCTTCACGCTCGCCGCCATCACACTGGTGAAGCGTTTCCATGCCAACAGTGCGACTACGCCAGCCCCGACCGCCAGCTGCTGCTGAGACATGTTCGCACACACCACGCTTCTTCCCAGCATGCAGCACTGTGACGGCGTGATGACCCTGGTTGGACAGTGATGTCACGAACTCTTGAGCTGAGACCAAACTGTCTTTTTAATGTCTCTGGACTCAAAGTTGACTCTGAACATGCATGTGCACGTAACCACAACCAGTCAAGATTTTTTGTAAATTTTGATGTTAAACTCTTCTTTGTACATTAAAGACTCAAATAATGATCAGAATTATAATTAAAGTTACTAAGACTAATGATGTATAATGGAGGGATGGACATGGACGGGTGGACATGGATGGGTGATGGACAGATGGACATGGATGGGTGATGGAGGGATGGACATGGATGGATGGACATGGATGGGTGATGGAGGGATGGACATGGATGGGTGATGGACAGATGGACATGGATGGGTGATGGACAGATGGACATGGATGGGTGATGGAGGGATGGACATGGATGGGTGATGGACAGATGGACATGGATGGGTGATGGAGGGATGGACATGGATGGGTGATGGACAGATGGACATGGATGGGTGATGGACAGATGGACATGGATGGGTGATGGAGGGATGGACATGTATGGGTGATGGACAGATGGACATGGATGGGTGATGGAGGGATGGACATGGATGGGTGATGGAAAGATGGACATGGATGGGTGGACATGGATGGGTGATGGACAGATGGACATGGATGGGTGATGGACAGATGGACATGGATGGGTGATGGACGGATGGACATGGATGGGTGATGGACGGATGGACATGGATGGGTGATGGAGGGATGGACATGGATGGGTGATGGACAGATGGACATGGATGGGTGATGGACAGATGGACATGGATGGGTGATGGAGGGATGGACATGGATGGGTGATGGACAGATGGACATGGATGGGTGATGGACAGATGGACATGGATGGGTGATGGACGGATGGACATGGATGGGTGATGGAGGGATGGACATGGATGGGTGATGGACAGATGGACATGGATGGGTGATGGACAGATGGACATGGATGGGTGATGGAGGGATGGACATGGATGGGTGATGGACAGATGGACATGGATGGGTGATGGAGGGATGGACATGGATGGGTGATGGAGGGATGGACATGGATGGGTGATGGACGGATGGACATGGATGGGTGATGGACAGATGGACATGGATGGGTGATGGAGGGATGGACATGGATGGGTGATGGACAGATGGACATGGATGGGTGATGGAGGGATGGACATGGATGGGTGATGGAGGGATGGACATGGATGGGTGATGGAGGGATGGACATGGATGGGTGATGGACGGATGGAAAGTCTTTCTACAAATGGATGGAAAATGTGTTTTTGTGGAGTCGGTCGATGGTGCTGCTCCAGTCCTCCAGGCCATGTCCCCCTGGAAGGCTAATCTAGCTTAGCACTTAGCACAGCGTCATATCGGTAACCTTGACAACCGAGCTTGGACGTTGGTTCCTGCTCAGACTAGTCTCAGTTCTTCTCTGCCCTTTGATCCTGTCCATTTCTGATCCTTTATTTAGGAGGGTTATTTGTCTCCCTGGGACGGACAGATGTGCAGCAGATGTGCAGCAGATGTGCAGCAGATGTGCAGCAGATGTGCAGCAGATGTGCAGAGAACTTACTGGGTTTATTGACTGAAACGAGCAGGATTTAATGAACAGACATAATGAGGCCACTCAGCTGTTAATCTACTAAAACGGCATCAATCAGGTCCCATCTGGACCAGAGGTGGATCAGTTCTCGCTGCTAATGGAGGTGGGCTCGATGGGCTGTGGGACAGGCTGCATTAAAGAGCCGGAGCAGCACCGTCTGACCCTCAGAGCCACCGGCGCAGCACCGTCTGACCCTCAGAACCACCGGAGCAGCACCGTCTGACCCTCGGAGCCACCGGAGCAGCGCCGTCTGACCCTCTGAGCCACCGGAGCAGCACCGTCTGACCCTCAGAACCACCGGAGCAGCACCGTCTGACCCTCAGAACCACCGGAGCAGCACCGTCTGACCCTCTGAGCCACCATGAGCCTCCACCAGTCCAGCAGGTCGCCTCTCTGCTCCGTGGGAGGAAACTGCACCTCCTTCCAGGATGAGGGTCTCACCAGAACAGCGGCGGTCCACCAGCCCGATCACACCCCGACAGACCCCGCCCACCTGCCTGCTCACCTGTTCCCCACCGTGGACGTCCCTGACCATGCTCACTACATCATTGGCTCGGTCATCTTGCTCGTGGGCCTGACGGGCATGTCGGGAAACGCTCTCGTCATCTACGTCTTCTGCCGCAGCCGCACCCTGCGGTCGCCTAGCAACCTGCTGGTGGTGAACCTGGCAGCCGCCGACTTCCTGATGTCGCTGACGCAGTCCCCGGTGTTCTTCGTGGCCAGCCTGCACCGCCGCTGGTTGTTTGGAGAGCTGGCCTGTGAACTGTACGCCTTCTGCGGCGCGCTCTTTGGCATCGCCTCCATGATGACCCTCACCGCCATCGCCGTGGACCGCTGCCTGGCCATCACGCGGCCGCTGGCCCGGCTGGGCGGCATGAGCCCCGGGGGGGTGCTGGTGGTGCTGGCGGGCGTGTGGCTGTACTCGCTGTGCTGGAGTCTGCCGCCGTTCTTTGGGTGGAGCGCTTATGTCCCTGAGGGCCTCCAGACGTCCTGCAGCTGGGACTACATGAGCTTCACCGCTGCCGTGCGCTCCTACACCATCCTGCTCTTTGCTTTTGTCTTCTTTGTCCCGCTCGGTCTCATCGCCGGCTGCTACTTCGCCATCTTCCGGGCGGTGCGGCGTGCGGGTCAGGAGGTGGAGCGGCTGAACTGTGGACAGATGAACAAGGCGTATGAGCGTCTGCGCAGCGAGTGGCACTTAGCTAAGGTGGCTCTGGGAGTCATCCTGCTCTTCGTCGTGTCCTGGGCGCCATACTCCGCCGTGGCCCTGACCGCCACTGCGGGCTACGCCCACCTGCTGACCCCCTACATGAACTCCGTTCCTGCCGTCATCGCCAAGGCTTCAGCCATCCACAACCCCATCATCTACGCCATCACACACCCCAAGTATCGGGCTGCCATTGGCCGATGCGTCCCACTGCTGCGTCCTCTGCTGCGTCTCCAGGACAAGGACCTTCGCTCGTCCATCAGCTCCAGCAGCGCTTTGTCTGGACGGGTCACCGGTCCGAGCTCGCCGGGAGCCCGGCGCGGTGGACCGGTCCAGGCGTACGGCTGCAGGAGGAAGAACCCGATGTCTTCAGTGACTGAGGTCGAGTCCTGCTGGACGGAGAGGGAAACTAATGGGTCTGGACCGGTGGAACCATCAGGGGACCACGTCTCACCTGCAGGACAAGAGCTGCTGAAAGGGGACGTCCCCTCTGACGCCTGTGGCCGAGGGGACGTCCCCTCTGACGCCTGTGGCCGAGGGGAGGTCCTCACCAGATCCGGTGTCCTGGACCAGTAAAGGTTCAGAGGTGAACCAGAAGAAGAATTTTACAGTGAATTGTTCCTCAAAGTTCTGGCTGGGGGCGGGGCTTACTGTTGTCATAGTTACGCTCTTGTGATCAGTACGTAGTTCTTCAGATGCGTTCTGTTTTCCCCTGATAGAGAATGAACTCATGAACACAGCGGTTAGAATGTAACTTTAAGATTTGTGTTTGGCCTGAATTCAATAAATGTGTCTCCTTCATCTTCACCGACTCCTGTGGTCTGTCTGTGGTCTGTCTGTGGTCCGTCTGGTCCGTCTGTGGTCTGTCTGTGGTCCGTCTGTGGTCCGTCTGTGGTCCGTCTGGTCCGTCTGTGGTCCGTCTGTGGTCCGTCTGTGGTCCGTCTGGTCCGTCTGTGGTCTGTCTGTGGTCTGTCTGGTCCGTCTGGTCCGTCTGTGGTCTGTCTGTGGCACTAGTGTCAATAAAGCTGCAGCGGATTGAATAATCTGTTAATCCCCCAGATTAGCACCATGTTGGGGGTGTTAGCAGTTAGCAGGTAATCCGTGGTCATGTCGGGCTGGAGGAACTCGTTGGTGCTCTCAGGTATGTTCCCATTAAATCCAGTTTCTCAGAACTTCAGAAGCTTCTTCAGACCAAAGCAGCTGCTGCCTTCAGCCTTTGGCTGAGCGAGGACGTATTGATCAGTGGTTTGCGTGTTCTTCAGCACTTCTGGCTCTGCGTGTCTCAGCGTTTGTGGAGGAGCTGGACGACAGGTCAGAACCTCGTGGTCGACCACTCTGGCTTGTTTCTGCTCAGATCAATAATCAGTGTCCTCTCTGAGCAGCTTCCTGGAGACCAGAGGAACCCAGGACGTCTGGCTCATCAAGGTGCGTCAAGCGCTTCCTCATTAGCCGCCACAGCTGATGTCGTTGGTCATTTTAGTGATATAGTGGGGAGTGTCCCGTTGCCATGGTAACCGTGTCCCCTCGCAGTTTTACGCCCCCTGGTGTACCTTCTGTAAGCATCTGGACCCAGTTTGGCATCAGATCGGGTCGGAACTCAAAAGTCTTGGATCTCCAATCAATGTCGGCAAATCAGATGCCACCGTGAGCACGGGTGAGAGCAACTAATCAATCAGTAACCGATCCATAAACTAATTAAACCAGTTTCCAAATTAAATGATGAACAAATTTTCCAAATGTTTCTTTGGTTTTTATCTGCAGCTTTGGCCAAAGACTTCCGGGTCAGAGGTTATCCGGCCATCCTCATGTAAGTCCGGTCCTGGGTCCTGGGTCCCGGGCCCTGTTTCAGTCCACATGATGTCAACTGAGCATAATCTTCTGCTCTCAGGTTTAAAAAAGGTGTGAAATACAATTATTCTGGACCCAGGACCAAAGATGGAATCATGGACTTTGCTATTCGAGTCGGAGGGTGAGTATTTTCACCAGGATGATGTCATCAGTGACGTCACTGATGACGTCACTGCAGTGTGTTTGTGTCTCTTTCAGTCCGTTGGTTCGAGCTCTGAGCAGCGTTCAGCTCTTCCAGTCTGCCAGGAGCCGCCATGAGGTCATGTTCATGTATGTAGGAGCCACGTCACTCCTGAAGGTACACACACACACACACACACACAACACACCACACACACACACACACACACACACCCTGAGCACGCAGACACAACGCTGCCACCACTCATCTGTGTTGTGTGTTCTCAGGGGAACTACACAGCAGCAGCAGAGGAGCTCATCGTTCACACCTCCTTCTTCTCTGGAAGCAGAGAGGTTCTGCCCAAGGTGCCTCCTGCATCCTGCTCTGCTGAGCTCCTCAGACCTGATCTGCTCTGTGGGCAGCAGAGCCGAAGTTCTCCACCTTCTCACCATCCACTGTCTCTCTTCCAGGACGTGTCTCTTCCCTCCCTCCCGTCTGTGGTGGTTTTTAAAGATGGAACCTACTTCACCTTCAATGGTGAGAAATATTCTCACTGGTGGCCCTGGTGGCCCTGGTGGCCCTGGTGGCCCTGGTGGCCCTGGTGGTCCCCGGTGGCCCTGGTGGGCCCTGGTGGGCCCGGTGGCCCTGGTTGGCCCTGGTGGGCCCTGGTGAGCCTGGTGGGCCCTGGTGGTCCCCGGTGGCCCTGGTGGCCCCTGGTTGGCCCTGTTGGGCCCTGGTGGCCAATGGTGGGCCCTGGCGGCCAATGGTGGGCCCTGGTGGCCCTGGTGGGCCCTGGTGGCCCCTGGTTGGCCTTGGTGGCCCCTGGTGGCCCTGTTGGGCCCTGGTGGCCAATGGTGGGCCCTGGTGGGCCCTGGCGGCCAATGGTGGGCCCTGGTGGGCCCTGGTGGCCCTGCTGGGCCCTGCTGGCCCTGGTGGGCCCTGGTGGCCCTGGCGGCTGGAGCCAGTAAAGCTCACTAGCCAGTGTTATCAGTCAAACTGTCTTTAAATGGGATTTTGAAGCCACGGTTCTGCTCTTGACTGTGTTGTAGAGCAACAGGACGGGGAGCTGAAGGCCTGGATCAACAGAGAACGTTTCCCCACGTACTCCAAGATCGACAGCTACTCTCTGTACGCTATGGGGGAATCAGGTAATGTCTCTTCAGTCCCAGCTGATGGCTGATGTTTGGACGTCCTCAGCAGGTTTGACAGGCTGGTCCATGTTCCTGCAAGTGTCCTTGTGGTCAGAACTTGTACTGATTCTGGTAAACGGCAGAAGCATCTGACCCCTGACCTGCCTCCAGCTGGGATTCAGGCGTTTATGCTTGAGTTCTCCTCCATCCAAAGCAGCAGGTTCCCGTTAACGCTGCCTCTGACCTGCAGGTAAACTGGTGGTGTTGGTGCTGCTGGAGGAGACAGGTGTCAGTGAGGCGAGTCTCAGGTAAGAGCGGCCCGTGAGGACGTCATTGTCCCGTGTGGATGCTGTGTGAGATGTCTGGCGTGTTACCTGCTCAGGTATAAACTCCTGTCTGAGAGCGTGGCGGCAGGTCACAGGGACGTCTACGGCAGGTCAGAGTCACCACAGAAGGAGAACGTTTGTGGAGTGAACAAATCCTGAAAGTGTTTGTCCACCTGTCCCTCAGACACTTCCTGTTTGGCTTCATGGAGGGGAACGACTACATCAATGGAATTGTGATGAGGTACGTCTGTGCTCCAGGAGGTCTCATAGTCTGGTCCAGCTCCTTGCCCTGTCACGGGACACGGGAGGTCTATGTGGACCAGCAGAGGTCCGTCTGTCTCTGCTGTGGACGTTCTCCCAGCCGTCCTGACTGGTTCTTAATGGTGGTGAATACTGCAGATGTTGGTGTTACTGTTTCAGTGAAGTCCCCGTTCCCTCCTTCATCGTGGTGAATCTGGCGGTTGATGGATATTTCCTCCCATCGGTCACCGTGGAAACAGAACAGCACTTACTGGACTTCCTGAACGGGGTTCTGAATGGAAGCATTGAGGCAAGTTTGAGCATCGATTCACCTGGAAGTCGTTTCTCCAAATAAGATCCTTTGTACATTTGTTTCATTCCTTAGTGTCAGGGGGGGAACGGGGTGTTCCAGCGCGTGCGACGCCTGATTTACAACGGCCAGCTCACACTGACGGTAAGGCCAGTCGCCCCCCCCCCCCCCAGAACCTCTGTCAGTAACCACATTCTCTCCACGTCTTCCAGCCCATCTTCACGCAGGCGCCACTGCTGGCCTGCTTCCTGCTCATGTTACCGGCGGCCATTGCCAGCATCTTCTGCTACCTGTGCTGTAGAGCGCGGAGCATCGTGGCGGACGATGACCATGGCGGCGACAGCGCTGCGCCGCTGCCTCCGTCCCCGCAGCAGCCCAAAAAGATGGCCGACAAAAAGGCCGATTGACAATAAAGAGCAACAGGATGTAAAGATCTGTAAATCTCCAGTTACTCTCCATCCATCCATCCATCCATCCATCCATCCATCCATCCATCATCCATCCATCCATCCATCCATCTATCTATCTATCTATCCATCCATCCATCCATCCATCCATCCATCACACAGAGGATGACTGTGATGGGGGACATTGTAGCAAATTACAAGTATTTAAAATATTGTAAGCAATATATAATCATCAGTAATTATTAAAATCACAGGAATGCGGTGTAGAGTAATTTAAAAACTCCGTTTACGCTTTAGTTTCTGCATTTATGTGCGAATAAAGAAATCGGTGGCCTTTTATTTTGAAAGTCGGAGCGGATGTAGCCCTGAGGCTGCTAGGCTAACAGCTACCCGCTAAACTAGCTCACCACCACCGCGTTGGGAGGCGGACACGCAGCCGAACTCTCATGTCGTTGCGGGACTGAATCTGTGGAAGCCCGTGCAGGCCGACTGTCTCCATGGCTACGGAAGAGTTGTACGAGGTGGGGCAAGCTAATGCTAACATGCTAATGTCACGCTACCAGCGAAATACGGAGTTAACTTTCCAACTTTTCGAGCAAACAAGGTGCTGAACAGCATCAAAGCAAACTGCTTTCCAAAAGGAGTCGATTTGTGTCAGCAGTTTAAAGAATTATCTTCTCGATTATCTCCTAACAAGCTTCGGGTAGTTAGCTTCCGTGTCGACAACACTGCAGTGATGAGTTTCGAGTTTTGGGGCTAAAGTGAGTGTTTACGTGACTTTAGCCTCGGTTACGTTTCAAGTTCTGTGAATTCGGAGTGAAATTTGGACTCGACTTGAAGTTTCTGAGCTCGGGGTTCTGATTAACATTCAGATTAGGACCAAACAGCGACCCACGCAGCTCCGGGAGCCTGAAAGGGTCCCGCAAAAGTTGTTCTTCCCGTGTAAAACTTAATCTTTTTTGCACAATCAAAAGAAAAACCTAGAATTATACGTCACAACGTTGGTTTAGGTGCAGAGTTGTGCTTCACGGGTCGGTTAGTGGTGTCTCAAGGCGGACACACAACGTTGTGTGTCCGTGCCAGGAACGTGTGTGTGAGTTCGATCTGTACAGGGGATCTAACAGCAGATCAACCAAGCTCACGTCTGGAGTGCCAATGAGGTCAAAGGTCACAGCATGGGGTCAGACAGGTGGTGCGTGGTGGAGAACCAACGTCTGCTGATGCAACCGGACCTCTACTGCAGATCTGATTGGTCCTGATTCAGACATCTGAGCAGTAAAATGTGCAACTTTCCTCCTGCAGGTGGAAAAGATCTTGGATAAAAGGAAGAACAAGAAGGGGAAGTTGGAGTATCTAGTTCGGTGGAGGGGTTATGGGTCAGAGGGCGACACGTGGGAACCTGAAGGGAACCTGTCCACCTGCATGATCTACGTCCACGACTTCAACCGCCAGCATGCTGAGCACCACGGGAGAACCTCCTGCTGCGCTCCACCCGCAGGTCCCCCGGCCACCAGGCCCTCAGGCCGCCGTGCACGCTGCTGCTCGCCTCCACGGCCGGCGCCGACGTCAGGGGTTCTGAGCAGGTGGAGCCGGCCATGGGCCTGGCTCAGCCGGGCCTCACCACGCCCACCGGACCGGCCGCCCTGAGCGGCCAGCAGGCGGCGGACAGGGTCACGTGCTCCCTGATGCCCACGCCGCCGGGCGGCTCCGCACGCCGCAGCATGGACCTGTCTAAGATGGGCATCAAGATCCTGGTTCCAAGAAGTCCCATGAACAGCCGCCCAGACTCGGAGGAGTCTCCCAGTGAGGCCAGGGTGCAGGAGGCCCACCTGCTGCCCCCGAGGTGGCTCTTCCAGAGAAGCCTGCAGGGGTCCAGCTGGGTCCTGGAGAGGAGAGGGCTCGGATGGGGAGCAGACCCCGCCTCCCTCACCCGTCGCCCTCCCCCGCCGCCACGGCCGCCGCCACCGCCGCCGCCTCGCGGCCCCTCGGTTGCCCAGGTGAGTTGCTGCGGTCATGTGACTGGGTGGTGTTGCCACCTGATTGATGATGTCACACATCTTCAGGACGCGTGGCTCCGTTCTCCCCCTCCCCCTAAAGCTCTTGTTGGCGCCTGCAGGTAACTCGGCTTCACTGGAGGCCGCCCCCTCCAACGGGACAAGCGCCATGCAGAGCACTGTTGCTGGGGCAACCGCTGCCACAACAAAACGTCGTTTGGAGGATCGCGGCGCGTTCGACAAGCGTCTGAGGTTCAGCGTCCGTCAGACGGAGAGCGCCTACCGCTACAGGGACATCGTGGTGAAGAAGCAGGATGGGTTCACCCACATCCTGCTGTCCACCAAGAGCTCGGAGAACAACACGCTCAACCCGGAGGTTAGGCCACACCCCTCGCACGTGGGACGTCCTGTTCCTGCAGGACTGTTGTCATAGTAACTGCCCTCTTTCCTTTGAGGTAATGAAAGAGATCCAGGGCGCCATGGCAACAGCAGCATCAGACGACAGTAAGCTCGTTCTACTGAGCGCCGTTGGCAGCGTCTTCTGCTGCGGCCTCGACTTCCTGTACTTCATCCGACGCCTGACGGACGACAGGAAGAAGGAGAGCATCAAAATGTCTGAGAGCATCAGGTGAGCGTTCCTGTGGGACCCCAGGAGGTCCGTGTGGTCGCCGGCGACCGCGACACGCCGGCAACCGGTGTCGCGGTCGCCGGCGTGTCCCGGTCCCGGCCGTGGTGATCACGCCGTGGCGGTCGCCCTGTGGTGCTGCTGCACGGTCGACCTGATCCGCCCGTCTTCTGTCTTCCAGAACCTTCATCAACACCTTCATCCAGTTCAAGAAGCCCATCGTGGCAGCGGTTAACGGACCGGCGCTGGGCCTGGGCGCCGCCATCCTGCCCCTCTGTGATATCGTGTGGGCCAATGAGAAGGCCTGGTTCCAGACGCCGTACATGGCCTACGGCCAGACGCCCGACGCCTGCTCCTCCGTCACCTTCCCCCGCATCATGGGCGTTGCCTCGGTCGGGCCTTTGCCGCCTGGGTTTCCAGAATCCCGGCACGGTTCTGTTGTAAGTGTTCCCTTCTGTTCCAGGCCAACGAGCTGCTGCTGAGCGGCAGGAAGCTGACGGCCCAGGAGGCGTGTTCCAAAGGTCTGGTGTCCCAGGTTCTCTGGCCGGGAACCTTCACGCAGGAAGTGACGCTCCGCATCAAAGAGCTGGCGGCGGTGGACACCACGGTCGGTCACACGGTCGGTTCTTTACGTGGCTGTGTTGGACTCAGCTGGCGCTGACAGACGCTGTCCCGCAGGTTCTGCAGGAGTCCAAAGCCCTGATGAGGGACACCAGCCGCGGCGCTCTGGAACAGGCCAACGAGCGCGAGTGTGAAGCCCTGAAGAGGGTTTGGGGCTCGTCGCAGGGAACCGACGCCATCCTGCAGTACCTGCAGCGCAAAACCGAGCTCTATTAGGACCTGGACCAGGAGCTGCTCACGGAACCACCAGGTTCTGGGCGGGGCCGGTGTCGCTAGGCCGGCTCAGTCGGAGCGGTTTCTGTCACGGCGCTGCTCCTCACCCTCGTTTGGGACGGGCCCAAATGATGCGTGCCTGTTTCTGCGGCTGTGCTGAGCAGAACCACAACAGAACCGAGAGAACCGGGCCCTGGGTCCGTCACAGCTCTCTTGATAAACTGGTTTCAGCCACAATTCAAACTTGAGCTTCAGAATTTTTGTCGCCAGCAAAAATTTAGAGCACAAAATGAAGACCCGTTTTCTCCAGGTGGTCCGGGTATCCATGGCAACGGCGGAACTCACCTGTGTTATCTGAATTCTTCCCCCACGATATCGGCTCATTTTAAAGCAAACCTTCCGACTTGCCCCCTCTAGCGCCACCCTCAGGACAAACTGCGTGTTGGCGAAATGTGACAGCAGAAAGGAGGCGGGGTCATGTGACCAGGGGGCGTGGCCAGCGGACAGGTTAAAGGGCTCCACGAAATACCAACAGATGAATCACGATTGAAAATTAAACTTTATTGCTGCTGTTAATTTATTTTATTTTAGGAACGCTTGGGATTTCTTTTCATTTTTTACTCTTAAGCTTTATAACAAAAAAAATCAGATAGGAAATAAATGTGGAAGAAAATTCTGTTTTTCTTTGGCTCCGTCCAGCAACACATGCAGGTGGGTGTGGTCACGGCGGGCAGCTGTCGTGAGCACCTGCAGCCAGGTAGAGCTGGTAGCTGTGGTCCTGGAACATCAGCAGGCTGTAGAAGTTCTCCCCCACTTTCAGGGCGCTGTGCTCGTCCCTCCCCCAACACACCGGACTGTCGGCGAAGCCGTGAACGGTCAGGGACGCCCAGGACGCCAGGCGGGGCTGCTCCAGGTGGCGTCTGCGGACAGGTAAGCACAGGTGACTGGGTGCTCCCGAGAAGACTCCCGGTACGGCTGCCGGCCTGGACCAGCTGACCTGATCTGCTGGATGAGTCTGTGGATGTCGTGAGGGAGCAGCAGGCCACAGACGGAGACGCTCAGAGCGCAACTCGCCGCCGTCTTGGGCTCGGGACAAGCAAGCGAGGACAGGAAGCTGTGTGACGGCGTCTGGCTGGAAGAGAGGGGAAGTCAGGAGGGCTCTGGTGACGGCGGCATGGGTCGGTCCTCCTCACCAGCTGATGGCGGCATCCACGGCGCCCAGCCACTCCAGGACGCTGTGAGAGTCACGTGGCTGCAGGTCAGAGGTCAGGAGGGTGGGGCAGGGCAGATCCGTGAGGGTGCGACTGCTGACCGCAGGTCTGTGCTCGCTCCAATCGTAGCGAGACAGGAGAGCCTGCAGAGAGGCCCCGCCCCCTACCCAAACGAGAAAGAAGGCTTTGAAACGAAGGCGTCAGGCGCTAATTTCTCTCCAGCTGTCTGATGGAGCGACCTGGGTGGTGTGAGAGCAGGAAGTCGGCCTTCATCTGGAGACGCGACCGCAGGCCTGTGTGGAGTCTCTGGTAGCCCCGCCCCCCAGGAGCCATGCTGCCGTCACACAGATCTACAGACACCACTGTGACACCACAGACGCCGCTCAGTACTGTGCACAGCTGCATGTGAAGGCATTGCATCACAGGAAAGATCAAACAATCTACGGATGATGTCATTGTTCACCAAATCTGCTCTTTGTTCTGTGGTTGAATCTGGAAGGTTTGCCCTCAACTCCCAACACCTCGAAGGAGTCCTTATCCAGAGAGAGCACCAGGTGGCCTGCAGACAGACAGGCAGGCAGACAGACAGGCCGGAGGTCATGTGACTGTTCCTCAGTACCTGTGATGAGCTGATGTCTCACCATCTGGCATCAGAGCAACACAGTTGTCCTCGTCGATCCTGGTCCTGTAAGAGAGGCCGTACACGCTTCCTGGCAGAGAGACAGACGGGCAGGGAGACAGGCAGGCAGGCAGGGAGACAGACAGGCAGGGAGACAGGCAGGCAGAGAGACAGACAGGCAGGCAGAGAGACGGGGAGACAGGCAGGCAGGGAGACAGACAGACAGACAGGGAGACAGGCAGGCAGGGAGACAGGCAGGCAGGGAGACAGGCAGACAGAGAGACAGGCAGGGAGACAGGCAGGCAGGGAGACAGACAGGCAGGCAGGCAGGGAGACGGGGAGACAGGTTAATGATGAACTGGTACATTAGCACATGCACAGGTCAACGGTATATACAACAACAACGTGTCTCAGGGTTTGTGTATGTTGTGTCAGGTGTGTGTGTGTGTCAGGTGTGTGTGTGTGTGTCTCAGGTGTGTGTGTGTGTGTGTCAGGTGTGTGGGTGTGTGTGTCAGGTGTGTGTGTGTCAGGTGTGTGTGTGTGTGTGTCAGGTGTGTGTACAGACATTACCCTGGAACACAGCAGACTGCAGAAAGTCCCTGTCCAACAGTTCATATATGGGCAGATTCCTGATCAGGTAGAAACTGCTGAAACCGTTTAATACACCGTCCAGGTGAGAGGGGGCGGAGCTACACTCGGGTAGTAACAGAGACACCTGTACAGGTAAAGGTGGAACATCAGTTAGTCGGGATTCAGACTCCGAATTTCAGTAACAAGGACATCAACGTCCCGTCACGAATCATGTCTAATTGGATCTGATCGCTTTTATTTTGATCTATTGCCGACTCGTGATCCCCCATGCTAGCCGGCTACACTTAGCATCCAGACTGCTAACAAGCTACTAATGCTACCTTGTAGTTGAAGTGCAGCTGCTCCACCTGTGTCGTGACTCGGTTCTTCTCGTGGAGAAAAGTGGAGCTGTCACAGACCAGGACGGACCGCGGGGGGCGGCTCACCGACACCATCACCGACGCCTTTCAACTCTCCGGCGCTTTACCCAGCGATTCACCAGACATACAACAGAAGCTAACCTGCTAACACTGACGCCCTGTGATGATGCCCAACATTAAAGCTGTAAAACGCTTCAAAACGCCTGCTGAGGTCGCTTTTCTGGAGCCAGAACTCTGCACATTAACGCTAAATCGTTGCTTTCTTCTCTCCAACCGACAGAAACGCGGGTAGTTTCGTTGGTCTTCTCGCTCTCCGTAGTCACGTGGTAAAACCCGGAAGTCAGGGAACACGCTGCAGTTGAGGATATTGGGGTGCGTTGATCTACAACGAATTTGACCCTCTTTCGATCCAGTCCAGATCCAGCTGTTGGTCCCAGGTGTGGCAACATGTCGGTGATCGCTTCCGTCCCTGGACAGTTTGATGACGCAGAGGAGGACAGGTGAGGACAGATCGAGCGATCGAGACTGTAAACATGGCGTGAGAGTTGGCTTTAACACTGTTGTGTTGCCCTGAATGATTATGATCGGTAGTTTAAAGGGATAAAGACATGAAAACTCGCTTTGCTTAGATTAGACAGCGAAGCATGTTGTACTGCATCCAGCCACCAGGGGAGCTCCTGTCATCGGCCGTGTCTGTCTGTGTCTGTCTGTGTCTGTAGTAGCCAGTCCCAGTTGTCAGGTGTGGAGCATCAGATGGCTGATGCCACCTTGGAGCCTCCCCCTGAGCTGGAGTATGAGGAGGAGGAGGAGGAGTATGAGGAGGAGGAGGAGGATGAAGATTGGGCCTGGAGCTCTGCAGGAGCAAACCTGGCGAGGCGATATAACGGGAGCAGCCAGGTGAGGCTCGCGGGTCAGTCCAGTCCTTCCTTTCTGAGTGTGCAGGCAGCTGAACCTTTGTCCCGGTCCAGTCCAACAGGCAAGCCTGGTCCAGTAAGGCTGCGGTGTCACACCTGTCCGACAAAGCTCTGAGCAGATACGAGCACAAGATCAACCTGGGTAAGGAGCGGCGAGGTGTTGCGCCTGTACACCTGTAACGAGCTCATTCCCTGATGCTGTGGGTCACCTTGAGACTCTGCTGTCTCCAGACCAGCTGAATTACGCCGACTCGGTGATCAACAGAGTGACGAGCATGCAGAGGCAGAAGGACGCCCACATGTAGGTGTGAGCCGCCCCCGCCGCTCACCTGCCTCGCCCGCCGCTCACCTTCTGCCTGGCTCCCCTTACAGGTGCAGAGTGAAGGACAAATCGGATCGTGCCACGGTCGAACAGGTGACGAAGAGGAAGGGGTGCGTCTGAGCGCGTCCGTCTTCATCACCGCTGTCTCCTCCTGCAGGTCTTGGATCCTCGAACGCGAATGATCCTCTTCAAGATGCTGAGTCGAGGAATCATCAGTGAAATCGACGGCTGCATCAGCACAGGGAAAGAGGTGTGCATCACAGCGCTGACGCGTCCTGACGAGCAGCATCAGACAGCACAGACACAGGTGTGCCTCTGTTACACAGGCCAATGTCTACCACGCTAGCACAGCAACGGGGGAGAGCAGAGCCATCAAGATCTACAAGACCTCCATCCTGCTGTTCAAGGACCGCGACAAATACGTCAGTGGGGAGTTCAGGTGAGTCACAACAGGACGGCTCAGGTGAATCACATCAGGTCAAACAGGACGGCTCAGGTGAGTCACACAGGTCAAACACGACGGCTCAGGTGAGTCACAACAGGTCAAACACGACGGCTCAGGTGAGTCACAACAGGTCAAACACGACGGCTCAGGTGAGTCACATCAGGTCAAACACGAAGGCTCAGGTGAGTCACAACAGGTCAAACACGAAGGCTCAGGTGAGTCACAACAGGTCAAACACGACGGCTCAGGTGAGTCACAACAGGTCAAACACGACGGCTCAGGTGAGTCACATCAGGTCAAACACGAAGGCTCAGGTGAGTCACAACAGGTCAAACACGAAGGCTC
Organism: Takifugu flavidus; assembly: GCF_003711565.1. NCBI lineage: Eukaryota > Metazoa > Chordata > Actinopteri > Tetraodontiformes > Tetraodontidae > Takifugu > Takifugu flavidus. Next base: position 5,250,454 of record NC_079534.1, on the reverse strand, counting down.
AGGTGAGTCACAACAGGTCAAACAGGACGGCTCAGGTGAGTCACAACAGGTCAAACACGACGGCTCAGGTGAGTCACAACAGGTCAAACAGGACGGCTCAGGTGAATCACAACAGACCCCGACAGGACTCGGAGTTTATGGGCTGCCAGGCTCCATCAGCTGTTGGAGGTCGGTACCAACATCACTGCTCCTCCGCAGGTTCCGTCATGGCTACTGTAAAGGGAACCCCAGGAAGATGGTGAGGACCTGGGCAGAGAAGGAGATGAGGAACCTCATCAGGTCAGAGCCCTGCAGGGGACACGGTGACCCTGGTGACCCTGGTGACCCTGGTGACCCTGCTCAGCCCCTGACTGTGTGTGTGTGTGTGTCTGTCTGTGTGTGTAGGCTACAGACAGCAGGGATCCCGAGTCCAGAACCTCTCCTACTCAGAAGTCACGTTCTGCTGATGAGCTTTATTGGCAAAGAGAAAATGTAAGAATCCATCAGAGTGTTTGATAATCAGTTCCTGTTGTCTGATGGTTCTGTGTGGTGTTGATGGTCAGTTCCTGCTGTTGTCTGATGGTTCTGTGTGGTGTTGATGGTCAGTTCCTGCTGTTGTCTGATGGTTCTGTGTGGTGTTGATGGTCAGTTCCTGCTGTTGTCTGATGGTTCTGTGTGGTGTTGATGGTCAGTTCCTGCTGTTGTCTGATGGTTCTGTGTGGTGTTGATGGTCAGTTCCTGCTGTTGTCTGATGGTTCTGTGTGGTGTTGATGGTCAGTTCCTGCTGTTGTCTGATGGTTCTGTGTGGTGTTGATGGTCAGTTCCTGCTGTTGTCTGATGGTTCTGTGTGGTGTTGATGGTCAGTTCCTGCTGTTGTCTGATGGTTCTGTGTGCTGTTGATGGTCAGTTCCTGCTGTTGTCTGATGGTTCTGTGTGGTGTTGATGGTCAGTTCCTGTTGTCTGATGGTTCTGTGTGGTGTTGATGGTCAGACCTGCTCCTCTGCTGAAGAACACGCTGCTGTCGGAGGCTAAAGCTCGCGAGCTCTACCTGCAGCTTCTGCAGAACATGAGGAGAATGTTCCAGGAGGCTCGACTGGTCCATGCTGACCTCAGTGAATTCAACATGCTGTGAGGCAGCGCACACACACACACACACACGCGCACACACACACACACACACACACACACACACACACACGCACAGAACCTCACTCAGACTGTGTGTGCGTGCGGCTGCAGGTATCACGATGGAGACGCTTACATCATCGACGTGTCCCAGGCGGTGGAGCATGACCACCCTCAGGCTCTGGAGTTCCTCAGGAAGGACTGCACCAACGTCAACGGTGACGAGCTCTCTGATTGGCTGTTACACGTGCACGTCCGTGTGTGTAGCGACACGGTCTCACATGTCTGTCTGTACTGTCCTGGAGTATTTCCACATCTGTGATTTATGTTGTGATGTTGCTGACTGAGCGGATCGGTCAAGGTTCCTGGTGGAGAACACGAAGGTACCTGGAACCTTTGGTCAAAGATGGTCTTGAGTGCTGAACCCTTGATGTATTTCCCAGAGTTCTTTGTGAAACACGGGGTGGCAGTGATGACAGTCAGAGAGCTGTTTGACTTCATCACGGACCCGTCCATCAACCAGAACAACATGGACCAGTACCTGGAGAAGGTAAGTCCACCTCTCCCCTGCGTCACTACAAGCTGGGCGAGCACACTACAGGTTTGTGTTCGCTTGTCCAGGCGATGGTCATCGCGTCGGAGCGGACGTCAGAGCAGCGTTCCAATCAGGACCGCGTGGACGAGGAGGTGATCAGAAGGTTCTCCAGACAGGAGCCGATCATTGTCTGAGAGCTCCCCTCACCTGCTCCCTCCCCACAGGTGTTTAAGAAGGCCTACATCCCCCGAACCCTGACCGAGGTCAGCCACTATGAGCGAGACGTTGACGTGATGAAGGAGCCGTCGGCTGTCGGCGAACACAGCGATAGCGTAAGAACCCCAGAGGAGCCACAATGTTCTCAGTCCTCTGATTCAGATGTAGACGGAACCCAAATAACGACGACTTTCCCCAGATTCTGTATCAAACTCTGACTGGGATGAAAAAGGACCTGTCTGGAGTTCAGAAGGTAGGACAGCTCATCTCACACAGCTTTGCTTCTTCTCCAGTAGCTCATTGAGGTCGAGGGCTTTAGTGCCCTCAGGACGCCCCAGAACAGTGCTGCTCCACACGAGACTAACCGGAGAGCGCCCCCTGGCGGCTGCACGCAGTACCGCCCAGTCTTTGTCTTCAGGCTTCTGGTCTGGCTACCAGGAACCTCCTGTTCTGGCACTGAACAGGCTTCTGAATGTTCAGGTTCCTGCTCTACTGGAGAATGACAATTCTTCATCTTCAACGGAAGAGGAGGAGGAGGAGGAGGAGCAGCAGGAGGACGGAGATGGTCAAGACAAGCAGACGGAGGAGTCGTCCATTAACAGAAAGGTCTGGATGTCTTTAATTGCTAAAACGCTTCCAATCCTGAGAAGGTGGTCATGGCTCTGACATCAGGAGGTGGAGCGGAATGTTCTGCTAATGCTGGGAGCAGCAGAACCTCCGGCAGAACCTCCGGCAGAACCTCCGAGCTCAAAATGATTGTAACTTCTTTCACCTGCGTCTGATGTCAGGAACAAAAGAAGTTGGTGAAAGAGGCGCAGAGAGAACGAAGAAGAACCAAAGTGCCAAAACACGTGAAGAAGAGGAAGGAGAAGACTTCCAAAATGAAGAAAGGCAAATGATTACTTCCTGTGGTTGTGGCATGTCTGTTACCATGGCAACCGGACGTCACACAGCTTCCTGTGAAGGTTCTACATCGACGGCAGCGGGTGGAGGTGAACTCACCTGTGCATCAGCAGGAACGAGACAATAAAGCATCACCTGTCTACACCGACCTCCGCTCAACAGCTGAACTGTGTGTGTGTGTGTGTGTGTGTGTGTGTGGGGGGGGTTCAGGTCAAAGGTCAGGGGTTAGTTAGGACGCTCAGGAGCTGGTGAATTATATCTATGAAGGGCCTCAAAGTACAAGAATGTGTGGGTTCTGTGTGTGTGTTTTATCTGTGTGTGTGTGTTTTATCTCTGTGTGTGTGTGTGTGTGTGTGTTAAGAAATCACTGAGGTTCAGCAGAAATAAAGAATGAAACAAAGATTATTTCTCCTGTCTGATATGAGTCGATATGGCTGTACCAGCCCCCCCCCACACACACATTTATACTCTTCTAGACCCCCCACCAGCCCCTCACCTGGACCACCACGACCCCCCGGCACTGACACACAGAAGAGCCCCGCCTGGTCCTCACTTCTGCTGTTAGTCTTTCATCCACACACACCTGCTCACACAGACCAAAATGTTGCTCCTGATCATGAAAGAAAACCCCCCAAGGACAGAAGATCCTGACCATCTGTGGCCCAGAGGGACCTTTGACCTCAGGCGTCTCCTCTAATTAGCATCAACGGGGACTTGAACCTGCTGCATCAGTTGGGCCTTAAATTTACTTTTGGTTGATTACAACTTTTGTCCTTTTAGGGAACATTTGGTTTTCTTTCATTATCTGAGAGTTTGTGAGTAAAATTCTGGCTCACAGTCCCAAACTAATGGGTCCAAAGACCAGCGCAGGGCTGTGGAGAGGAGGAGGAGGAGGAGCTGCGTCTACAACAGCTCTGAGGAGGAGGAGGAGGAGGAGGAGCTGCGTCTACAACAGCTCTGAGGAGGAGGAGGAGGAGGAGCAGGAGGAGCTGCGTCTACAACAGCTCTGAGGAGGAGGAGGAGGAGGGTGATGAAGGTCGGCTGCCTGAACTCAGCTGGGATTGGATGAACGTGTCACATGGGGGGGAGGAGCTGAGCTGGTTGGTGGATGAAGGTATGAGAAGAGAGAAGGTTGTGAGGCTTCCACGTTCTTCCCCAGGCGTTCAGGTCAACTGCTGCTCTCCTCTCAGAGAAGGTCGGCTGCCTGAACTCAGCTGGGATTGGATGAACGTGTCACATGGGGGGAGGAGCTGAGCTGGTTGGTGGATGAAGGTATGAGAAGAGAGAAGGTTGTGAGGCTTCCACGTTCTTCCCCAGGCGTTCAGGTCAACTGCTGCTCTCCTCTCAGAGCCTCCTCTGCTCCTCCAGAGGTTCTACAGACGTCCCTTTCATGGCTCCTGGTTTCTTCTCTCCCGTTACAACAGACTTTACACTCATTCGTTCTTCTCGTTTCATTTCAAGTCCGACCTTCATCACCATCATCGTCATCTCCAGCTTCAGCTCCTTCACCATCTTCATGGCCGACTGGACCGACTGCCTGAACTTTGGTCTTTCAGTTGTCAGACAGACGAAGGAGGTAAAACTGCTGTTATCAGTGCTCGTGCCAGTATAAATACTAGTCTAGTACGGTTATAACTACTGTTATAACTACTGCTATAACTACTGCTATAACTACTGCTATAACTACTGCTATAACTACTGTTATAACTACTGCCATAACTACTGCCATAACTACTGCCATAACTACTGCTATAACTACTGTTATAACTACTGCTATAACTACTATTATAACTACTGTTATAACTACTGCTATAACTACTGCTATAACTACTGTTATAACTACTGCTATAACTACTGCTAAACTACTGCTATAACTACTGTTATAACTACTGCTATACTACTGCTATAACTACTGCTATAACTACTGCTATAACTACTGTTATAACTACTGCTATAACTACTGCTATAACTACTGTTATAACTACTGCTATAACTACTGTTATAACTACTGTTATAACTACTGCTATAACTACTGTTATAACTACTGCTATAACTACTGTTATAACTACTATTATAACTACTGCTATAACTACTGCTATAACTACTGCTATAACTCCTGTTATAACTACTGCTATAACTACTGCTGCAGCTGTGTTCTGGTTCCGGCTGACTGGACATCTCTGCTGTAGTTCTGCTGGTCTTCAGTCCAGCTGTCCTGGGCTGTAGGACCACCAGGCTCCTCGGACCTGGGTGGTGGAACCTTCACCAACGAGCTGTTGTTTCTGATTTGCGTCTTTAGATCATTTTGTCAGCGTTCGACCAGCAGAAAAGCGTGAAGCTGAAAAGTTCTCCGGCTGATTTGGTGACAGAAACAGACCAGCGAGTGGAGAAGATCCTCATCTCAACCATCCAGAACCAGTACCCCGAGCACAGGTTCTGCTGCAGGAACACATGAGGAGATTGTGAGGAGACAGCAGGCAGGAAGTTAGCAGGTGTCCTGTTGGTCTTAGGTTCATAGGGGAGGAGTCTGTGGCTGCAGGTGAGCGTCTCCAGCTGACCGAGAGTCCCACCTGGATCATTGACCCCATCGATGGAACGGTCAACTTCGTCCATAGGTGAAGAGTAATCAATGCCGCAGTGATCAGTGGCCGCCCGTCAGCCATCTATGACCATGTAATGTACGTTTGACCAGGTTTCCATTTGTGGCCATCTCCATCGCCTTCGCTGTCAACAAGCAGGTAAACACATGAACACACCTGGCAGATCTGGCACAGGAAGTGACCTCACAGGTCTTCTGTGTCTGTTAGACAGAGTTTGGGATCGTGTACAGTTGCGTGGATGATAAAATGTTCTACGCTCAGAGAGGAAGAGGAGCGTTCCTAAACCAGACGCAGCTGCACGTCTCGGCGCAGGAAGGTGCCCTCGTACCGCCGCATGTGACGTCATACCTGTCCCGAGGGGGCGCTGATAGCTTTTTCCCTCCAAGCAGACGTGGACCAGTGTGTGGTGGTGACTGAGATTGGGGCGGAGCGTGATGACATTGCTCTGTCCACCATGACCTCCAACATTTTAAGACTGCTCAAACTTCCTGTGCATGGGTGAGGAATGTCCCCCAGACTCCTCCCACCAGACTCCTCCCACCAGACTCCTCCCACCAGACTCATTACATCATACACCCCAGACTCCTCCCACCAGACTCCTCCCACAAAACCCATTACATCATACACCCCGACTCCTCCCCTAGACCCCTCCCACAAAACTCATTACATCATACTCCCCCAGGCTCCTCCCAGCAGACCCCTCCCCCACGCTCCTGCCATCAGACTCCTCCCACCAGACCCCTCCCCAGGCTCCTCCCACCACACCCCTTCCCCAGACTCCTCCCACCAGACTCCTCCCACCAGACCCCTCCCCAGGCTCTCCCACCAGACCCCTTCCCCAGACTCCTCCCACCACGCTCCTCCCACCAGACCCCTTCCCCAGACTCCTCCACCAGGCTCCTCCCACCACACCCCTTCCCCAGACTCCTCCCACCAGGCTCCTCCCACCAGACCCCTCCCACCAGACCCCTCCCCAGGCTCCTCCCACCAGACCCCTTCCCCAGGCTCCTCCCACCAGACCCCTTCCCCAGACTCCTCCCACCAGACCCCTCCCCCACGCTCCTGCCATCAGACTCCTCCCATCAGACCCCTCCCCAGGCTCCTCCCACCAGACTCCTCCCACCAGACCCCTCCCCAGGCTCCTCCCACCAGACCCCTTCCCCAGACTCCTCCCACCAGACTCCACCCACCAGACTCCTCCCAGCTCTCTGGCTCATGTTGCTGATGTGGTTTTGTTTACATGTTGCCGGTGTCGTTCCAGAGTCCGTGCTTTGGGAACAGCAGCAGTTAGCATGTGTCAGGTGGCTACAGGTGCAGCTGACATTTACTATCACATTGGGATGCACTGCTGGGACATTGCTGCATCTGCCTTGATTGTGCAGGAAGCAGGAGGCGTTGTCATGGATACAGACGGTCTGTGTATGCGGTGAGATGGCAGGTTGCAGTGGTGCACCCTCTGACATGTGTGTGTCTCCTCAGGCTCAGAGTTTGACATGATGTCCAGGAGGGTCCTCGCTGCCAGCTCCGCCACCGTGGCCGGTCGCATTTACCCGTTCATCCGGGCGTTTCCCTGTCAGCGTGATGATGACGGGCGCTAAATGTGCACGTGTTCGGATTGTGTGGGATGCAGGTCCCCAGAGAGGAAGGGGGTCAGTCATGCTTTCCCGAAGCACGTGTGTTGTTAAAGTTTAATAAAAAAAACTGGGGTCTGGCTTTCTTGAGGAGTCTTTTTTTTATTAAAACTCAGTTACTTACACACTCACTCACACACAGACACACACACATGCACATTAGACCTTTTAAATATTACGTTAAAAAAAACATTACGTTCGAGTGTGCGCGAATGTCCGCTTATGTGCGCGTCAGTGCGCACGTGTGCGCTTATGTGCGCGTCAGTGCGCACGTGTGCGCTTATGTGCGCGTAAGTGCGCTTATGTGCGCGTAAGTGCGCGTGTGTGTTTAAGGAACTCAGTCACTTACACACTCACTCAATCTCACACTCACTCACACACACATGCACATTAGACCTTTCTTAATATTACGTTAAAAAACATTACGTGCGCGTAAGTGCGCTTATGTGCGCGTAAGTGCGCACGTGTGCGCGTGTGTGTTTAAGGAACTCAGTCACTTACACACTCACTCAATCTCACACTCACTCACACAGACACTCACACATGCACATTAGACCTTTCTAAATATTACGTTAAAAAACATTACGTGCAAGTATGCGCGCGTGTGCGCTTATGCGCGCGTCAGTGCGCACGTGTGCGCTTATGTGCGCGTAAGTGCGCGTAAGTGCGCACGTGTGCGCGTGTGTGTTTAAGGAACTCAGTCACTTACACACTCACTCAATCTCACACTCACTCACACACAGACACTCACACATGCACATGAGACCTTTTAAATATTACGTTAAAAAATATTACGTGCAAGTATGCGCGCGTGTGCGCTTATGTGCGCGTCAGTGCGCACGTGTGCGCGTGTGTGCTTTAGGAACTCATTCACTTACACACTCACTCAATCTCACACTCTCTCACACACAGACACACACACATGCACATGAGACCTTAATATTACGTTAAAAAATATTACGTGCAAGTATGCGCGCAAGTCTGCTTATGTGCGCGTAAGTGCGCACGTGTGCGCGTAAGTGCGCGTGTGTGCTTGCGGAACTTAGTCACTTACACACTAATTCAATCTCACACTCACTCACACACAGACACACACATGCACATTAGACCTTTCTAAATATTACGTTAAAAAACATTACGTGCAAGTATGCGCGCGTGTGCGCTTATGTGCGCGTCAGTGCGCACGTGTGCGCTTATGTGCGCGTCAGTGCGCACGTGTGCGCTTATGTGCGCGTAAGTGCGCTTATGTGCGCGTAAGTGCGCGTAAGTGCGCGTGTGTGTTTAAGGAACTCAGTCACTTACACACTCACTCAATCTCACACTCACTCACACACAGACACACACACATGCACATTAGACCTTTCTTAATATTACGTTAAAAAACATTACGTGCGCGTAAGTGCGCTTATGTGCGCGTAAGTGCGCACGTGTGCGCGTGTGTGTTTAAGGAACTCAGTCACTTACACACTCACTCAATCTCACACTCACTCACACACAGACACTCACACATGCACATTAGACCTTTTAAATATTACGTTAAAAAACATTACGTTCGAGTGTGCGCGAATGTGCGCTTATGTGCGCGTAAGTGCGCACGTGTGCTTTAGGAACTCATTCACTTACACACTCACTCAATCTCACGCTCTCTCACACACAGACACACACATGCACATGAGACCTTAATATTACGTAAAAAATATTACGTGCAAGTATGCGCGCAAGTCTGCTTATGTGCGCGTAAGTGCGCACGTGTGCGCGTAAGTGCGCGTGTGTGCTTGCGGAACTTAGTCACTTACACACTAACTCAATCTCACACTCACTCACACACAGACACACACATGCACATTAGACCTTTTAAATATTACGTTAAAAAACATTACGTTCGAGTGTGCGCGAATGTGCGCTTATGTGCGCGTAAGTGCGCACGTGTGCGCGTGTGTGCGCGTAAGTGCGCGTAAGTGCGCGTGTGTGCTTTAGGAACTCATTCACTTACACACTCACTCAATCTCACACTCTCTCACACACAGACACACACACATGAGACCTTAATATTACGTTAAAAAATATTACGTGCAAGTATGCGCGCGTGTGCGCTTATGTGCGCGTCAGTGCGCGTAAGTGCGCGTCAGTGCGCGTAAGTGCGCGTGTGTGTTTAAGGAACTTTCAAAATACTACGTTACAAAAACATTACGTGCGCACGCACGTGCCTACTGAACTCAGTCACTTACACACTCACTCAATCTCACACTCTCTCACTCAATCTTACACTCACTCACACACACATGCACAATATACCTTTCCAAATATTACGTTAAAAAAAACATTACGTTCGAGTGTGCGAGCATGTCTGCTTATGTGCGCGTAAGTGCGCACGCGTGCGTCTTTTTTTCTTCACGTAATTGCGAACGGAGCAAATATGTCTTTTGCTTTCAGCGTCACCTTTTTGGTCATCTTGCTTGGCCGTGTTACGAGGTACTTCAAAGGGTTGAGGCTTTGATTCTGTGTTCGTGGTCTTCACGTGGCTGTGGTGGTTTGGTCCAGTTTTCTCCCACAGAAACACAAATATCAGATTAATCAGAGACGATTAAAGTCCTGCCTTTCACCCGTTGACTTCTGGAATCGTACACGGGTTATATAATGTTAAATTACTGTACAAAAGGAATGTGCTTTATATTTTCAACTCAGCTGTGTGATATAGCCAAGCACAATCATGTTATCAATTCAGATTTAAACTTCATTTCAACTGGAGAAATCCAGAGTGTGACCCCGAACGAGAGGCAGGAAACTCTCCTCTACCAGGAAGAAAGGCGTCAGTCAGGTGAAGTAGCGGTACTGCGCGCTGTGTCCAGCAGGGGGCAGCAGCGCCGCTGCGGGTCCGCATTTCACCACAGAGGAAGAGAATCAGAACCGGAACCGCAGATCAACGAAGCAGGTTCGTTCTTATCTTTTCAGTCAGCGGCACTTAACCAACAAATGTTTGTAACTTTCGTTTATCTGTAATTCGTGGGTCAGAAGAAGGAATAACTGATTTGATAATCATGGACCAGAAATGGAGATCCGTTATACTGCATATTAGGGTTAGGGCTGCATTTTTACGATGATGTATATTATCATTATTATATAAATTACTGTGCTGAGTTATGTGGGCTGTTGACTCTTTTCTCTGCGTGTTCCGTGAACATGGTTCTGGGTCACTGGTCCCTGTTTTCTGTCTAAAAAAGGGACTACTAGTCCAGCATGACTGACCTTTGGCAGGACGCGATGGACCACGCCGTCAGCGCTGCGCGAGGCGCTGGACAGGTGTGTGTGTGTGTGTGTGTGTGTGTAAATGTAGCATCAGTTTTTCCTCTCGATCGTTAGGAGTCTCTCTGATGGGTTATTGGAGGGCCGGTAGCTACATGAAATGAACCTTTTTCATCAGTGTCCATGTTGCCGTAGAAACAGCTTCCATCGATTTCTCCAGTGAGTTAAAGACTGGCCTTCTTAAACTTCTAAACCTGGAGGGCTACCTCTCCTGAGGACCATGGCCTGAGACCAGGAGGTGATGTTCATCCCAGCAGCTCCACCTGTGAAGGTCAAAGTTCATCCTCCAGCAACTGGCTGGAACTTCTGTACTTAAACAGGAGCGGCAGAGGCACCAGCCCCTGAAACCAGTCTGACCTCTCTGACCCAGACAGAATGCACAAAGGGCAAAGGTCACCAGGTGCCCTGAACCCACGACGCTTGATCAGGTGCATTGGTTACAGCGCCATCACTTGTTTTGATCAGGTGGTGCGCGAGGCTTTGCTGGAGGACAGGATGGTGATGGTGAAGAGCTCCTCTGTTGACCTGGTAACACAGACGGACCAGAAGGTGGAGCAGCTCATCATCCAATCAGTGAAGGAGAAATTCCCTACACACAGGTAAGAAGCTCCTCCCCCTTCAGGTAACTCCTCACAAATGAGGGGTGGCTGACTATAAAGACAGGCTGTTTCATTATGTGTGTGTGTGTGTGTGTGTCAGGTTCATAGGGGAGGAGTCTGTGGCTGCAGGTGAACCTTGTGTCCTGTCTGATGAGCCCACCTGGATCATTGATCCCATTGATGGGACAACCAACTTTGTCCACAGGTGGGTGACGTCCACAGGTAGCTGCCAGCTTCACCACCTCTACCCAACATCATCTGGGAAAAAGGGTTTTAAAATAAGGGTCAGGGTCACGACCTCCTAGAAAAGATAAGCAAGAGGATGCTGCCAACACCCCCTCCCCTCTCCTCTCCTCTTCCCTCCTCCCCTCTTCTCTTCCCTCCATCCCTCTTCTCTTCCCTCATCCCCTCTTCTCTTCCCTCCCCTCTTCTCTTCCCTCCATCCCTCTTCTCTTCCCTCCCCTCTTCTCTTCCCTCCATCCCTCTTCTCTTCCCTCCTCCCCTCTTATTTAGGATTTTACCCTGAATGAGGGAAGAAAAACTTTTTTGGTGAAAGGAGACACTAAAAATATTCTTGGCTAATTCCTGCTAACTGAGCCGGTTACCGTGGTAACAGATTTACATTAAACAGATCTAGATTAAATCCACATAACTAATAAAGGAGTGACAGTTGAGGTCAGCCATGATGGAACTTTTGAAGGAAGAGAGAAGTGCATTATGGGAAAAGGAGCCCTGCAGCAGCTGAGGCTGGACCCGGTCTGGAGCCGGTCTGGACCCGGTTATGACCCAGTCTGGTTTTTCCCAACAGATTTCCTTTTGTTGCCGTTTCTATTGGATTCTCCGTCAACAAGCAGGTGAGTGCCGCCGTGGCCGGGCCAGTGGGCCGGGCCAGCAGCTGGGCCGGGCCAGCGGGCCGAGCCAGCGGGCCGAGCCAGCGGGCCGGGCCAGCAGCGGGCCGGGCCAGCTGGGCCGGGCCAGCAGCTGAGCCGGGCCAGTGGGCCGAGCCAGCGGGCCGGGCCAGCTGCTGAGCCGCTCTTGGCCTTCCTCCAGGTGGAGTTTGGTGTGGTCTACAGTTGTCTGGAAGACAAGATGTTCACAGCGAGGAGGGGGAGGGGCTCATTCTGCAACGGTGACCCGCTGCAGGTCTCTGAGCAGAAAGGTCAGCAGGTCACCATCTCCCAGGCACCATAAACATCCTGCTTCTGATCACACGCTGGTTCTTCCTCTCAGCCATCCAACAGTCCATCATCGCCACGGAGTTTGGATCCGACCGAGACCCCGAGGTGGTCGACAAGATCTTCTCGAGCTTGAGGAACATCCTGTGTATCCCAGTGCACGGGTAACGGCGCCGGCCCACGGTCCGACCTGGTGCAGCTGTCTGTGACTGAACGTGTGTGTCCCCAGCATTCGCAGCGCCGGGACCGCAGCCATCAACATGTGCCTGGTAGCTTCTGGCTGCGTTGAAGCCTATTATGAGATCGGGATGCACGTCTGGGACCTGGCAGCTGCGTCCCTCATCGTCTCCGAGGCGGGAGGAGTCCTGATGGACGTGGAGGGTAACGGACCGTGAGGATTGAGCCCCGACTCCCTGAATCTCCCGCCTGTTGTCCGTCTGTCTTCAGGAGGACCGTTTGACCTCATGTCCCGAAGAGTGATCGCTGCCAACAACAGAACCATCGCTGAGAGGATCAGCGGGGAGATCCAGGCCTACGCGCCGGCCAGAGACGACGCGGCAGCACCAGGCGCGGACCCCTGAGGACAACAGGAAGTGGGTGTTGTCCCGGGGACAGATGAAGGTAGACGCGGCGATGAGGCGGAACAAGACATGACATCAGCCAGTTGATACCAGACGGCTTTAAAATAACAAACGAGCATTCACACATAATCTACACAGATTCTTCACATTAGGAGAATGAACATTGAATGATTAATTTCATACGTGCACCATATGGACGCCTGTTTGCTTTGGTCTACAGGAACATCTGAACATGTCTGGGACCTGCTAACACGGGCGGAGACCTTGATCAGCTTTTTGAGTAGTTGTACATCTATTAGTTGTTTTTACTGTAACCAATCAGAGCGCAGCTGTAATACTGAGGAGACAGCAGGTGGCGCCACAGCCAGGAATGGGCGGAGTCAGTCTGTGAGGGGGTGAGGAGCCCCAGCAGAGGGTGGAGGGGGGCGGTTGCCATGGTGCTGGACCACTGATGGGAGCTTCCAGAGAGGAACGCGATTGGTCAGAGTCTGAAACACAGAGGCGTCCTGCTGTGATTGGCTGTCGCTGCTCCACTTTAATGTAACTTCACTTTCTAACTTGTTTTTAAAGAAAATAAAGTGACGCTGATTTCAATTTTAAAAGCTTCATATTTTCAAGTTTGTGTTCATAAAGAAAGTAAAAAGTAACTGATTTCACAGCAGATGCAAAAAAACTGGAAGATTTAAAAAAATCTGTGAGGGGTGTGTGGGGGCTGTGTGTGCGTGTGTGTGCACGTGCGTGTGTGTGGGGGGTGTGTGTGTGTGTGTGTGTGCGTGCGTGTGTGTGTGGGGGGGGGTGCGTGTGTGCATGTGTGTGTGTGCGTGCGTGTGTGTGGGGGGGGGTGCGTGTGTGCATGTGTGTGTGTGCGTGCGTGTGTGTGGGGGGGGTGCGTGCGTGTGTGTGTGTGTGTGGGGGGTGTGTACATGTGCGTGTGTGCATGTGTGTGCGTGTGTGCATGTGTGTGTGTGTGGGGGGGGGGTCCACTCACCAGGCGGAGGCGGTGCACGTACAGCCGCTCCGGCTCGTCCAGACTCGGGGGGGGAACGACCACGTTCCACCGCTGCAGCTCTGCTCTCATCTCTGCGGGGCTGAAGAGGACCACGGGGTCACAGCCGAAGTGGTTCACCAGCTCCACCAGACGCTCCTTATAGTGCACCCTGCCGGGGAAAATGGGCGGAGACTGTACACCTGATGGTGGTAGAGATGCACCTGTACAGCTGAACTCTGTGGGACGGCGCTGGTCTTACTCGCAGTAGCCTCTGTGTCCAGGCAGAGCGGCTCGTCCACAGGCCTCCTCCCGTCTGCTGCTGTCGTCTCTCAGCTCCAGAACCGAGCACGTCCCTGCGCACAAACGGGTCAGCCTGATCCAGTTCACCTGACCAGTGCGGTCCGGTGAACACCGTTTACCTGTGCAGCAGCTGGCAGGTGAGCTGCCCTCAGAAGCTTCCAGACAGGTGGGAGAGACTCTGTAATGCTGAGGAAACATCATGTCAGCACTGGGTAGAGCTGGAGATGCTCTCACACCCCCTACCTGCAGCAGCAGGTGCAGGCGGCTCACGCTCCAGTCCCGCAGGTGGTACAGACAGTCTCTGGGGTGGTGGGCGTGGAGACCTCTGGTGCGACACTCAGCAGAGAAACGGCATTCCTGAGGGGACAAAGGTCATTCCCAAACATCTGGCGGCCACCATATGAACGGGACGGAGAACTCACAGATCCCAGGCTGAAGGGGCGGCTGCAGCCTCCACAGAACTGGTGCTGACACTGGCTGCAGGTGAAGTGCAGACACCCTCCTCTGGACAGGCTGAAGACACACTGGCAGCTGGGACACGCTGTGGAGCACAGAGGTTAAAGAACATCCTGTCATCCAGCCCTGGGAATGGTTCTGACACCTGAAGCCAGACGCGTGGCACCAGCTGCTCCGTCCTGGTGCCGCTGGGTTCGTACCAAAGCTCTTGTAGCTCCACAGCTGAGTGCTGTGATGGTCCACCTGGTTCTGCTGCTGCCACAACCTGAACTGTTGGCAGGAGAGACCCTGATGTTGAGGGGACCACTGCAAACACACAGAGAGGCTGGTTCAGGGTCAGGGTCAGAGTGGGTCAGAGTGGGTCACCATCCGGTCTGTGTGGGACGCACAGGTGATCGGCACTGGCTGCAGGTGCTCTTCTTACAGCTGGGACAGTCCATCCTCAGCCGGTCCGCTTCATGGAGCACCCCGAAGGAGCACTGAAACACACCCAGGCACACACAGCTACAGAACACGCGTCCATCAGGCGGTGCACGCACGTGCACGTGCACGCACGTGCGCTGTTCCTAGCATCCAGATGTTTGACGGGCTTACATGAGAACACCACCTGAAGTTCGGCATCTCCTGTAGAGCTCGGTCTCTGAGCTTCCTCTGAAACAGTTCGTGGATATGAGGCGGCAGGAAGTGGCGAATCTGAAACCAAACAACATCAACGCCCGTTCTCACACCTGTGTGGGTGGACCAGGTGGGCTCACCTGTGTGTCCAGCAGGTTGAAGTAGTCCATGGACTCCTCCATCCGGCCTGGATCTTTGACCTCTGGTTTGCCACACTGAGGACAAACCAGCAGATCGATACTCTTCTCTTTAATTGCAGACGAGAAAAAGGTCTTAAAACAGGTTTGACACAGGAAGCAGGAGCAATGAGTCATCGTGATGATCTACAGGAAGTACAAACAGAGAGGATGAAGGGCGGCGGCGGGCGGGTGGAGAGGAGCAGCGCGGGGAGACCGATCGTTCACCTGGCTGAAGGACACCTGCTCCTGACAGATGGGGCAGCTGTGGCTCAGGAACTTGAGCGCTGATGGGAAGTCCCTGTTGAGCTGCACGGCCTCCAGAACATCAGCGAGGGTGAAGCTGTGGCCCGGCGTGGACATCAGCAACAGGAAGACTTTGGCCCGGTCTGGAGGGAGCAGAGCCGCCATCTGAAGGTGGACACAGACAGAAAGAGGCTGCTGGGTCCTGAAAAAGCCCACGGCTGAAGACCGCAGTCCTCTTCACCTTCAGATACTCCAGCTTAGTTCCTGGATGGGGCTGAACCTTCTCCGTACCAACTGGAGGATTCCCAGGTGCTGGTCCAGAGTCTGGAGCCTTCTCCCCCTTCCTGGTTGCCCCTGTTGGTGCTTGTGACCCCCCCTGAGGGTCCCTGCTGGGCCTTGAGGCCAGTGTTAAAGCACCCAGCGTCCTGCTGAGAGGTTCTACAGCTGGGTGGACCGAGAAGAGTTGGACTAGGATCACTTTGATAGTTCCCATCCTCTCAGGTTTGTCCTGGTCCTGTCTTACCTGAGCAGGAGGAGGAGTTGGAGGATGAGGAGGGGGGCGAGCTGAAGTCGATTCCCATGAGTTCCTCCGTGTACGACTTCCCTGGCTTCAGCTTCCTGCTGTGGAACAGTCACAATTGGAACTCTTGTCAGAGGGAGCTTCCTCACTAAACCACTGATGCTGTTGAAGCTTCTAGGTTCAGATCTGAGCTCCAGGTCCAGCGGTAACAACCTGACCCTGTGAGAGGTCCAAACGGGCCCTTCAGAACTCTGCACGTTTCCAGCAGCAGAAGAACAAAAACTGGAGCAGCAGCTTTTTGAAATAACGCCTGTAAGGGGGCGTGTCCACGGTAAAGGGGCGTGTCCATCAACGCGGGGGGCGTGTCCACCAACACAGGTGATTCCACATTAACATTATGTTCACGTTGGGTCATAAAATAAAAACTTGTATAAAAGGAACTTGATGGTGCAACAGTCATTTAATCTGTTAAACCAGTGGCCGGCGAGCGGTTCCTGGTTTCTGACCTTTTGTCGGACTCTGGTGCCGGCGGCCCGACAGCACACCTTTCGTAAAGGGGCGTGTCCTTCTGGAACATCTGCACCATGTCTGACACCAACAGTGAGAGGCTGGAAACTCCCTGACAGGAACCACAAATAGTTCTCAACAAATATATTCATGAGCTATAAAAACAACATTAGCAAAGACTTAAGAAGCTGTTGTGTATAAAATAAAGATAATCGAGTTAAAGTTCTGGAGCTCCTCACTGACAGGAGACACACACACACACACACACACACACACACACCTAGGATGCTGCCCCCCTCAGCGCTGCTGCCTGTGGAACCTGTCGTGTCTGAGCTAAGGTGACCTGGGCACCATCTGAGACGTTCTGTGGGTCTTACGTGGGTCCAGTTCCTCAGGCCGTCCAGGTTAATGATCCCAGTAGCATCCACACATGTACAGGATGGATTGATTACCATGGAGACAGATGGGCAGACATAACAGCGGGGGCGGGACACTGGGTGCGTCTCATGTAGCCAGATGCACACTGGGATATTATACTCACTTCCTGTCAAAAGATAAAAATAAAATCACCACGTTGGTCCAGACAGAACCAGATGAAGTGACTCAAAACTGACCAGAACAGAATCTGTCTGTACTGAAGCAGAACTCACCCTCATAGAGGACGGGAAGGGTCCCGGCCAGGTGGACCAGCCGCTTCTTCTCTTTGTTTAGAAAACCTGTCAGGAGGTCAACAGGTCACCTTCAGCTCATGGGTTCATTATCACTCAGCATCTTCTCAGAGGGTTCAGAGCTACAGAATGAGGTGATTCTCCAGGTCTGAACCTGCTGGAGCTTCATCAGAGGACGTGTCCAGGTCCTGCTGGCGTCATGAAGATGCCGCTACGCTAAACGTCTGAAGCACTACCTTTAGTCTTAAATGTTTCAGTCATCAAAGCTGAACTCGGGCCCCGAGAGGCCACCAGAACCGGGAGGAGAACAGTGGTGGTGTTCAGACATCAAAGCTGGAGGAGCTTCACTTTTACTTACAGTAAAAATCCACAAAGAGCCGAAGGTCAGGAAACTGAGAGCGGACCCTCTGAAGGTCATACAGAGTCTCTTCTGGATACCTGTAGTGACACTGAGGGGGAGGGGCAACAGGAGGGGGAGGGGCAACAGGAGGGGGAGGGGCAACAG
Source organism: Takifugu flavidus (assembly GCF_003711565.1). Lineage (NCBI taxonomy): Eukaryota > Metazoa > Chordata > Actinopteri > Tetraodontiformes > Tetraodontidae > Takifugu > Takifugu flavidus. The sequence continues at coordinate 5,232,826 of NC_079534.1, read as the reverse complement.
GAGGGGGAGGGGCAACAGGAAGAGGGGGTACAACAGGAGGGGGGGTACAAGAGGAGGTGCAACAGGAGGGGGGGTACAACAGGAGGGGGGGTACAAGAGGAGGTGCAACAGGAGGGGAGGAGGTGCAAGAGGAGGAGGGGGGTATAACAGGAGGGGAGGAGGCAGATGAGGAGGGGGGTATAACAGGAGGGGAGGAGGCAGATGAGGAGGGGGGTATAACAGGAGGGGAGGAGGTGCAAGATGAGGAGGGGGGTATAACAGGAGGGGAGGAGGTGCAAGAGGAGGAGGGGTACAACAGGAGGGGGGGTACAACAGGAGGGGGAGGGGGAGTGCAACAGGAGGGGGAGGGGCGAGGGGGGCATGAGGAGATGCCAGCAGGATTCAATTAGAAAAGGAAAAGAAAGGTGACAATAAAGGGGTGGAAAAGAGAAGAAAGGAAAGAAGGAAAGACGACCGGAAGCGAAGAAAGATGGCGCGGGAGAATGACAGGAGGCCAGAAGGTGGTTAGCTTAAACTGTTTGTAGCATTTAGCTTTTCTAGCCGGTTCGCGTCAGGTCAGCGCAAATTGATGCTGATTTACATAAAGTTTAGTTTGACGCATTTCAACTTTAAAGTTTTACTTTTACCTCCCTTAAAGTCCGCAGCTCTTCCTCAGCTCCGACGGGCAGCATTTTGAGCCCAAACGTAACTCATAAAGTGTTTATTCATCGACTTACGAGCCGAGTCTGCAGCCACAGGAACTCCGGCTGGACACGCCCACAGCTGCCCTTCAAATTAAAAGCACGTTAGACGCCTCCGCTGAGGTCACTCGTTTGCTCCACCAGGTTACCTGTTGGCGTTTCATCTCCCAGCAAGGCGGCCTCCAGCGTTAAAAAGGCTCATGAACTATGTGTTCCAGTGAAATAAACCCGACAGGCCCAGCAGGTGGTGGACCGGACTGATGGTCATCCTACAAGTTCTGGTTTAGTTTTCCTCACAGTGGCAGAGAGAAACTGAAGTTTGATTTGTATGATTTATTAAATCTTTGACATCACATCTACTCAATCATCACTATACTTTATTGAAAGCCCTCTCCATTGGTCAGCTGACCGAGTCCAGCGGCACAGGAAATGTCTCCGTCAGACGGGCGTGGCCCTCCACTCTTTGCCTTCAGTCAGGGCTCTGGGTTGATGGATGAACACACTGTATCGGACTCCCTGATTGGCTGCTGCCCTGACAAACCGGCTGTTGGCCGTCATGGTGACGGCTCTCAGTGCGTCTCCGGTGCCAAAGATCATGAGCGATCGCTCGTTGACTTTGGCGGTGCGTGTGAGGTGCATGGTGCGCTCCGACGGCTGGTCGTCCACGAGGTGGAGGCGAGCGAGCAGCTTCTGAGCTCGGTCCTTCTCACCCGGCCCACCCAGCGTGTCCAGAATGGCCTGGAAGTCATGGACGGCAGCGCGACAAGCAAAAAGCTCTTTTCCCTCCATGAAGGCGTCCAGCTGAGGCAGCACCTGCTGCTGGCGCTCCTGGGCCGCCTGCTCCGTCAGCACCGGCTCCCTGAAGGTGAAGTGACAGCGGCCGTGGCTCAGCGATGACACGTACGTGATGAGGGTGGTGATGTCCAGGTTCACGCGCGGACACTCCTCCACCTGCACCTGAGCAGGGAACGCCAGGCTGGCCACCACTGTGCCGCGGTCGACCCGCGTCAGCTCTGAATTCGCTTCCTCCTCCTCCTCCTCCTCCTCTTCATCCGTTTCCTCCTCACCTTCCAGCTCCTCCTCTCTTCCCTCCTGTGCAGCCATGATGTTGACAGCAACAATGTCCCCGCGGACGGAGATCCCCATGTCCCTGAGCCGGTCAGCCATAGGACAGGAGACGCCATTGTAGAAAGCAAAGATGATGTGGGGGTGTCTGTACTGGACCGGCTGCTGGTGGCTGGCCTGCAGGAAGTCCTCCGCCTGCCTGATGATGCTCTTGTCGCCATACTGGCCCCTCCCCTGCCAGATATTGTGCAGGGCCTCTGCCTTCCTGCCCACTGCCTTCACCCAGGTGTGTCCCCCACTGGCCACCACATCCACGACCAGGCTCTGTCTGACGCCGTCACCATCCTGATAGTTGAAGACATGGAGCAGAGAGACCACGCCCTCCACGCTCTCGGCTGACTCCACGATGGCCGTCAGGTGGGTCAGGTTGGTGCTGTGCAGGTGAGACTCTTTGACCTGTAGCTCCCCTGACTCCACCCGCCTCAGGAAGCGCAGCTCTGCTCGGATCTTTCCACAGAGTTTCTGGTGGCCCTCCACACCCTGAAACAGCTTCTCGGCCCTCAGCAGCAATGCCTGAGCGGAGCTGATCTGTTGCTGCAACATGTTGTGCAGAGACATGTCTTCTTCATTATACCTGCACAAGACAAAACACACCTGAGTCAACACCTGAAACGTGGTCGGTTGTCACATCGTGTCAGCTAATGTTAGCTAATGTTAGCTGTCAGTGCCAGTCTCAGCTGCTCACAACAAAAACCAAACATGGAGATAAAAGCAAGGGAACAAGACAAGACAGCAAATAACATAAAAGTGTTCGATTTAAACCCTCAGAGAACCTTTTAGATTCACCCAAAGAACACAGCCACAATCATCTGTTAGAGATACATGCTGCTAAAGCTGCAGATGACGGACGGATGGATGGATGGATGGATGGATGGATGACGGACGGATGGATGGACGGATGGATGATGGACGGATGACGGACGGATGGATGGATGGATGACGGATGGATGGATGATGGACGGATGCGTCTGTTCCTTCTCTACACACACGATCTCATCCCACAGACCTCTACCAGATGATCTTTATATATTCAAGTGTAACTATAGTGTATAAATATATCTATAAACACACTTACTGTGTGCGTGCGTGCGTAGGTGTGCGTGCGTGCGCGAGTCTTGTTAGTCAGCCCATTAATTAGATGTATACATACGAGGCCAGTTGGTGTTTTAGCTCGCAGTGTTCTGACTTTGCGTTAGCTGTTAGCTGTTAGCACTTCCTGAAATCGTACTTCTGGTCACTTTAATGCAGGAAAACGATGAAAAACGAATCAAACTGACTTACGGTGACAGCGAGGCGTGGAACAAACCAGGTTAGTTGGTGACAGGTATCGGCTAACAGTTCCGTGCGTTACCGCTGTTGCACTGACAGGAAGTAGAATGTCGTGATTTCTGGTCCGTCCTTTTATTCTGCCGTATCTTCCTTCTCCTTGTTTATTAAAATATTCTTTTATCTAATTCAGTTTTTGTGACATTTTACACACAACGATAATACACAGAACAAAAGTAAAAAATAACCAAAGAAAATTAATCATTAAAAATTCCCAACATAAATATTCGGGGACAAAAAGGACAATAACTAAAACAACGTCAGAAACCTGCCATAAAAATAAAGTTCCTTCTTTATAGTTCCAGCGTTAGTTAACGTCCTGATATTGGAGTTTATTTTCCTGTAAAAGGGGGATTTGAATTTTAATCTAATTTCTTTAAAACGTTTAAATCTTAACATGTTCAATCTTCCATTCAACAATATTTTCATGATACTTACATATATTTTTAGAATCAAATTAATAAAAAGGTTTTAACACCATGAAACCTATTTTTAAGTTAAATATATTTCTTCTAAACATCCATAACATTATTTTACACCTTTAATTTTTTCATGGTTGTGTAAGTGATTATGTTCGGTACCCATACAGATATCGGGATGTGAAACTTTGTGTAAATGCTCTGATACATACAGTCAAATACAACATGTCTTGTTTTATTTGATAGATTCCTTATTTTCTAAAAGAATTTCAGATGAAAGAGTCCACAAAAAAGCCTGATTGTGAAAGAATGACACAAACTACAAAAGGTAATAAATACTTTATTGACCAACTGAGGGGAAGTTGGTTGAAAGTACGCTAAGGCACGTGATACTGCGAGGTCAGTGTTCAGGTGCGTTCCAGGAAGTCACCTGATTCCTCCGTCACTCGTAAACATTGTCTGTGAGAGTCGTAGCAGGAAGCAGAGTCACACCTTTCATCAGCTTTTGGCCTGTTTCCTCTTCTGGACAAGTTCGGCCAACATCTTATAACGAATCATACACTCCTCCTGAAAAACACACATGAATCAGCCTGTGTGGAACCGGACGAGCAAATCAATCACAGTGAACCAGGTAATGACACCAAGATACAGGCGACCCAGCAGCAGACCAACAATGTTCAACAGAACCCAGAAGACCTCCCAGTCCAAAGTTTCTGCTTAATGATAGAATTTATTGGACTTAAAATGAAGTTACAGTTCTGATCGAACTGGTCTCAGGGCTGAGGTTCAGATCAGCCAGGTGCTCCTCAGGGTTTCCAGGATGTGATTGTACGTTACTAATCTCAGATTAGAGTAATGATGTCATCTAATCTGTCACAGACAGGATATAGAGGAGCAGCAGGATTCCACGCATCTGTCTCACCTAAAGGAAAATGAGAAATCATTGAGATCTGCAGCTGCCAGCGTCTCAGGCCTCACCTTGGTCTTCCCAGGAACGACCTTGGCGATGCGGTCCCAGCGCTCTGCGGTTCCTCTGGGGAACTGCTGCAGAGCCAGCTCCAGAAGTTTCTGTTGGTTCTGGGTCCAAACTGCAGATTCTGCTTTCTCTCGACTCTCCAGAGGCTCGGCCTCTTCTGCCTCTGCTGCCGATGGGTCAAAATCTCTCTGTCGGTGACCTCTGACCTTGGTCTCTCCTGCATCAGTGGCTGCCGACTTCCTGTTTCTCTTTCTGGCCACTGTAGCCGACTCTGGTTCCTCTTTCTGTTCCTCCTCACCGGCGTCTCTCTCTCCCTTTAGCTCCGATAGCTTCACCAGACCTGAAAGGGAGGAGCAGGAGGAGCAGGAGCAGGAGGAGGTGATGGCTCAGCAGAATCCAAAGACACTGACAAGAGAAGCTCGGTTTACCTGGAGTCTGGCTCACGCTGTCTTTCACCTGTTTCACTTTGGATGTGACCTGTTGTAGAAACCAACACAGAGAAAATGAATGTTTCTTCTCTCTGAGTCCTGTCTCATCTCACTGTGTGTGTGTGCGCGTGTGTGTGTGCGCGTGTGTGCGTGTGTGTGTGTGTGTGTGCGTGTGGTGCCACCAGCAGCCACCTCCTCGTGTGGGCGGAGCTTTGTACTGTGTGATGGAAGGTTGGACTCACATCAGTCACAGATCTGCCCAGATCCTGGGCAATCTTCTCCCAACGACCCGGAGTTCCACCTGGGAATTTAACCATCAACCTACTGAGGAGGCTGAGGTCGTCTTCGGTCCAATCAGCACCCTGGAAACAAACAGGAAGTGACATCACAGCTGATGGGATTCTGATTGTGAACACATGCAAGAACAAACGGATCAGTGGAACGTCAAAAACATCAGACCGTCTTCTTGGACACTTTCCGGTCCTGCAGCCAATCGTCCATTTGATCCTCAATCTCCTCAATGGATGTTGTCTGGTCATATTTCTGGAAGTTCATCTTCTCCAATGATGGTTCATAAACAGGAAACTCCACCTTTGGCTTCTTGACCTTTGGCCTCTTCTCTCCTGAACAGACGTGACATCAGCAGATTGTCCTGAGACACCCCAACATTATACCCTGGTTGGTTCTCAGCACCACTTTACAGAACCAATAAGAGGAAAACCACAGTTGCCAAGGAAACCAAAGTGTTTACTGGCAGTAAGTTCCTGTACAGCTTCAGCCTCTTCTCTCTGCTGCTGCTTCAGCTGCTGGTACTCTTCATAATACTGCTTCACCTCCTGAAACACACAAAGATCTGCCCTGAGACCAGAGCCCAGCTCAGCAGCAGGACCGGGACAGGCCGCCTCCCACCTGGATGGTCTGTGGGAGGTTCTTCATGGACAGGTAAACCCAGATGCTGAGCTTCAGAGGGAGGATATCGTGCCAGTGAGGTCGTTCTAGAACTCTGCAACAGCAAACACACAATGAACCCGGGTCAAGGCAGGGAGCCGACACCACAGAGGTACCTGTCCGCCCGTTCCTGGCCCGTAACCCTCAGGTCTTCTGCAGGTCGGGAACTCACTTTCTTCCTCTTTTCTTTCTTCTTCTTGCTCAGCAACTCATCCTGGAAGTAAAGAGAGTTGAGGAACAGCCCCAGCTGACCTTGTCTTCTGACAGGAGGCCCGGCTCCGATGAGCTGCCTCACCAGCTGCTTTTCCAAGTAGATGGACCAGATGACAGCATAATGTCCCACGGTGAGGATGAGGAAGAGGAGGAAGGCCAGCTCTGCATTACTCATCTTCCTCACTCTTCGATAGTAAAAGACAGGCTGGCGCCAGTCAGGAAGCCCGTTCACCAGGATGTCATCATACCTGCGGATGTAGAAGGTCGTCACGGTCAAGCATGACAGGAAGTGTGCACCCGAGCTGATACACCTGGGCTGCAGCTGCCTGGGGGAGGGGCTAGAGAGGTGCCCCTTTCTGATTGGTGGAGAGCCTTTACTCACTTGCGTCTTCTTTCCTCGTCCTTCAGGACTTCGTAAATGGCCACCAGCTGAAAATCAGACAATCTGAGTGCATCTTAAATCTGAACCTGTGGTCAGATGGTTGAAAGGGCGCATGAACTGAAACATCTGGACACACCGTTGTTGTCTCTCCTGCATCAGTGGCTGCCGACTTCCTGTTTCTCTTTCTGGCCACTGTAGCCGACTCTGGTTCCTCTTTCTGTTCCTCCTCACCGGCGTCTCTCTCTCCCTTTAGCTCCGATAGCTTCACCAGACCTGAAAGGGAGGGCAGGAGGAGCAGGAGGAGCAGGAGGAGGTGATGGCTCAGCAGAATCCAAAGACACTGACAAGAGAAGCTCGGTTTACCTGGAGTCTGGCTCACGCTGTCTTTCACCTGTTTCACTTTGGATGTGACCTGTTGTAGAAACCAACACAGAGAAAATGAATGTTTCTTCTCTCTGAGTCCTGTCTCATCTACTGTGTGTGTGTGTGCGCGTGTGTGTGTGCGTGTGTGTGTGTGCGTGTGCGCGTGTGTGCGTGTGGTGTGTGTGTGTGTGCGTGTGGTGGTGCCACCAGCAGCCACCTCCTCGTGTGGGCGGGGCTTTGTACTGTGTGATGGAAGGTTGGACTCACATCAGTCACAGATCTGCCCAGATCCTGGGCAATCTTCTCCCAACGACCCGGAGTTCCACCTGGGAATTTAACCATCAACCTACTGAGGAGGCTGAGGTCGTCTTCGGTCCAATCAGCACCCTGGAAACAAACAGGAAGTGACATCACAGCTGATGGGATTCTGATTGTGAACACATGCAAGAACAAACGGATCAGTGGAACGTCAAAAACATCAGACCGTCTTCTTGGACACTTTCCGGTCCTGCAGCCAATCGTCCATTTGATCCTCAATCTCCTCAATGGATGTTGTCTGGTCATATTTCTGGAAGTTCATCTTCTCCAATGATGGTTCATAAACGGGAAAACTCCACCTTTGGCTTCTTGACCTTTGGCCTCTTCTCTCCTGAACAGACGTGACATCAGCAGGTGACAGGAAGTCTGAGAGCTCAGATTGTCCTGAGACACCCCAACATTATACCCTGGTTGGTTCTCAGCACCACTTTACAGAACCAATAAGAGGAAAACCACAGTTGCCAAGGAAACCAAAGTGTTTACTGGCAGTAAGTTCCTGTACAGCTTCAGCCTCTTCTCTCTGCTGCTGCTTCAGCTGCTGGTACTCTTCATAATACTGCTTCACCTCCTGAAACACACAAAGATCTGCCCTGAGACCAGAGCCCAGCTCAGCAGCAGGACCGGGACAGGCCGCCTCCCACCTGGACAGTCTGTGGGAGGTTCTTCATGGACAGGTAAACCCAGATGCTGAGCTTCAGAGGGAGGATATCGTGCCAGTGAGGTCGTTCTAGAACTCTGCAACAGCAAACACACAATGAACCCGGGTCAAGGCAGGGAGCCGACACCACAGAGGTACCTGTCCGCCCGTTCCTGGCCCGTAACCCTCAGGTCTTCTGCAGGTCGGGAACTCACTTTCTTCCTCTTTTCTTTCTCTTCTTGCTCAGCAACTCATCCTGGAAGTAAAGAGAGTTGAGGAACAGCCCCAGCTGACCTTGTCTTCTGACAGGAGGCCCGGCTCCGATGAGCTGCCTCACCAGCTGCTTTTCCAAGTAGATGGACCAGATGACAGCATAATGTCCCACGGTGAGGATGAGGAGGAAGAGGAGGAAGGCCAGCTCTGCATTACTCATCTTCCTCACTCTTCGATAGTAAAGACAGGCTGGCGCCAGTCAGGAAGCCCGTTCACCAGGATGTCATCATACCTGCGGATGTAGAAGGTCGTCACGGTCAAGCATGACAGGAAGTGTGCACCCGAGCTGATACACCTGGGCTGCAGCTGCCTGGGGGAGGGGCTAGAGAGGTGCCCCTTTCTGATTGGTGGAGAGCCTTACTCACTTGCGTCTTCTTTCTCGTCCTTCAGGACTTCGTAAATGGCCACCAGCTGAAAATCAGACAATCTGAGTGCATCTTAAATCTGAACCTGTGGTCAGATGGTTGAAAGGGCGCATCATGAACTGAAACATCTGGACACACCGTTGTCTACAGGTGCATCACAGGACTGTGTCTTACCTGTCTAAACTGAGTTTCTGCATTTTCATCTTTGTTCTTGTCAGGATGAAGAGAGAGAGACAACCGTCGATAGGCCTTCTTTATCTCTGCTGATGATGCATCCTGGGAATCAGGAGGGAGAGAGGGGGGGGAGAGAGAGACAGGAGGGAGAGAGAGACGGGAGGGAGAGAGAGAGAAGGAGGGAGAGGAGAGGGAAGGGGGCGAGAGAGAGAGGGAAGGGGAGAGGAGAGAGGGGAGAGAGGGGAGAGAGGGAAGGGGAGAGGAGAGAGGGAAGGGGAGAGGAGAGAGAGAAGGGAGGGAGAGAGAGACGGAGGGAGAGAGAGAAGGGAGGGAGAGAGAGAAGGAGGGAGAGAGAGAACGGAGGGGAGAGAGAGAAGGGAGGGAGGACGAGAGAGAAGGGAGGGGGGAGGGAGAGAAGGGAGGGAAGAGAGAGAAGGGAGGGAGAGAGAGACGGAGAGGAGAGAGACGGGAGGGAGAGAGACGGGAGCGGGAGAGAGAGACGGGAGGGAGAGAGGACGGAGGGAGGAGAGAGAGGAGGGAGAGAGAGACGGGAGGGAAGGAGAGGAGGGAGAGAGAGACGGGAGGGAGAGAGTGACGGGAGGGAGAGAGAGACGGGAGGAGAAGAGAGAGGAGGGAGAGAGAGACGGGAGGGAGAGACAGGAGGGAGAGAGAGACAGGAGGGAGAGAGGGACGGGAGGGAGAGACGGGAGGGAGAGAGAGACGGGAGGGAGAGAGAGACAGGAGGGAGAGAGAGGAGGGAGGGAGAGAGAGAGAGAGACAGGGGAGGGAGAGACAGGAGGGAGAGACAGGAGGGAGAGACAGGAGGGAGAGAGATGATGGGGAGAGACAGACAGGACAGACAGACATGTTGACTATTAGCTGTCTGTCTGTTTTATATGTCAGCATTTGTTGCTTCCGCTAAGAACGCGCCCACGTGCTGCAGTTAAGTAATTATGTTAGCTAGCGGCTTTCGTGCGGTTACCATGGAGACATTAGCATTCAGCACGAACCTGGGCTACAGAGAGGAACTGGTAGAAGGTCTGTGGGATCTCTTCCACCAAGTCCAGCAACTCCAGATCAGCGTCCCAAGCGGCCAGAGGGGGGGCGAGGCAGGCCTGCAGGAGCAGACAGAGCAGCAGAGATCCACCGGGTCGGACATGGAGCCACATCGCCTCAGAACCTCATAGAACTGGTCCCAAGTAAACAGAGAGGACGGTAACAGCTAAACAGCCACCTCAGCGACAGACACACCGGAAGAGGTAGTCTTAACATCCGGGTTACGCTGTCAAAATAAAGGTCTCCTAAATCAGACGGTTTTCTGGAATCGGCGGCAGCGCCACCTAAAGGATGAAGGGCGAACGACCAAAAAGCAATAAAATTACACACTTTCCATTAAAAGGTGAGCAAAACTTTACCCACTTTGCCATTCTGTGACCTTTTTGAGAGAACTGTCCTATTATATGTTGGTAGAATGTCAGTAAAACCTGATGTTCCGTAGAGGAATGTGGCTACAACATCGGCTCCAGGAGGACCGAGCTGAGGAACTCCTGAGGAAACTCTCTTCTTTTGGAGACAACAACGACCTTTGCTGACTCGTTATCCATCCGAGATGATGAAGTTGCACCAGGACTTTGACCCAAAGCTGCTGGTTTCAGAACAGAACCCAAGAGCAGAGCACGTTCTCAGTGTTCTCTCCTATCATTGACCCGCCTGTCAGATCACACACACCTTAATGTGACTTTAAACACCTTTAAGCCCTTCACAACAATTCTGTTATTAGTCATTATCCTTATGATTAGTTATTAATTGACTGTAGTCACTCACTTATTCTTGCGTTTTCAATATATGTCAAATATTCATGAAGTTTTTTGACTCGGAGTGAAAATGATGACAACAGTCATGTAGTGATAGAAAGACATGCTTTAATAAAGACGTTTGCCCTTTTATGACCTTCTCCCAGCTGTCATAGATGCATCTTTAGGGACACAAACATTAGGAGGGTCGATAGTCTGAAGTTTATTTCTAGCAGATCTTTCAGAAACAAGGCAACTTCTCGAAGCCATAGACGCTGAAGGAAGAGCTACCTGCTACCAGCAGAGGGAGAAAAGACATTTAGCTTTACCAACTGATCTTGATGACACACATATCTGCCCTTGCTCTTGTTGTAGAACCCTGAAACAGCTGGTGCTAAACAGCGAGATGACCATTTAAGATGTAGAAGTCCTCACAGTCCACAACCAGCTGTGGTGAACAAAGATCTCCTCACTCACCACTGCAGATCTGCCTCATTGTGTCATCTATAATGATATCCTAATGACTATTCTTCTTCCATCTATACGACAGCTACTCTTGGTTATCCACAGGAGTCTGTATGAGGACAGGTCCTTGTCTCCATTCCACAGGTGTAATCTGAGGGCTACAGGGCCACCCCCCTCCCTCACGGTGCCCATAGAGATCGGCTAGTTTCCTGAATCGTGGCCCCCACTCCTTCAGAAGGTCGTAGTTTTGCTGACACTCTTGGGAGTTGAAAGAATCGAGTGAGTTTAATGAGCTGAGGGACGCAGCAGATGAGCCACTGCCCTCAAAGGCGTAGGTCTGCAGGGAGTCGAAGGGGGGCGCTGCTGAGTCCAGATCTGCCTGCTGCAGGCGCTCCCTGATGAAGGGCAGAAACAGCCAGTTGCCCTCTGACGTTGGCTCAGACGTGGAGGTGAGGGTCCTGGCTTGGGTTTGGTGGCTTTGGCCTGTTGTGTTGAGATGTCTCAAAGCCAGCATGTCGAAGGCCTCAGTGTCCTCCTCACCTCCACCTTCGTCATCGTAACAAACGATGTTCTCTTGAACGCAGCGCTCAGCCACCACGGTCAGAGGGTCCCTCCGCCTTCGCCTGATGGCTGCTGTTACCACCACAACACCTGATGACAGAAGTGGTGGAGCAATTAGTCATTCCAGCGGAGGACGTGTGACTTCACAACACACAGGAGGTTCCCTAAAGAGCAGTGACTCAGTTTTTTTTAATTAACTTCTACAGCTTCTTTAAAAGCTGCTGACTTACAGTATTTTACATCTATAATTAACTGAGTTGTTTAATGTTTATTCACCTAATCTTCAGGACAATAATGTCACAATGGTAAAACTACTATAACCCCCCTGAGGTCTCAACACCATCTGGTGGCTGCTGGCGTGATTCACCTGTCTGATCAGACAGCTTCTTTATTGATCAGAGCTGCTCCTGTGGAGGTGAAAGGGGCGGGGCTCTAATTACGCATCTCACCTAGAAGCGTGAGGATACAGGTGAGGACAGCGGCGGTGACAGCACTTTGGAGGCTCACCAGGAGGAGCAGTGGCGCCCCCTGGCGGCAGGACCGGGGCTCTCCGGCAGCGTCACAGGTGCAGACAGTGATGGACAGAGTGTTGGTGCTGCTGAGAGGTGGACGACTGCTGTCTGAAATCACCACTGGCAGGAGGTGGAGCAGCTGATCCCGCTGCAGGAACCCGCCGGGCCGCGTCAGGATGGACGCCGTGTTGTCTGGAGGCCAAGAGACAAAACCCCAGGTCCACTAATACAGCTTCCATTCTCACGTGACGCTGCTTAGCTATCAGCTTTACCCTTGTTGTCTCTGAGAGTGAAGCTGAGGTTCTGGCCAGCCTCTGACAGAGAGAACAGGAAGTGCTGCCCTTCCTCAGGCTCATCACGATCCACAGCGCTCAGTGTTTGAACGATCTGAGGGGTCAGAAGGACCAAGTCCAGGTTGAGAGAGGCAGAGATTGGGACTAGTGAAGCGTACGACTTCATCTGGTCGGACAGAAGCGTCTGACTTCAGAGCCACAAACAAGAATCCAGTTGGGTTGGTGTGTAAATCCAGGTCATGTGACCTCAGACTGATCAGATTATGTGAACTGTGATGGAACATTTGGATGCAAATCAGAACCAGATTAAAGTAGATTTGGGGACTGAACCAGCACAGCAGGTAAATAACAGTCAGCTGGTGGGGCTGGAGTTCAGGGGTCACCCACTTTTATTTATGTGGCATCAAAGTGGGCCGGCACCGGCGCCAGGACGCTGACGTCGAAGATGCTCCAGAGTTACCAGTCTCACCAATATCTGAGTTTAATGGTCCTTACCTGTCCAGGTTCAGAGTTCTCACACACAAAAGTGTCGTAGTGGATGGCCAAGCTGGGGGGGTTGTCGTTGACATCAGTCACAGAGATCAGAACCACAGCTTTCCCTGTCAGGGACGGATCCACTGGCATCAGAACCAGGCAGGAAGTCACCCAGGCAGAAAACAAACAGGAATGAAAGAACAGCCAGAAAATGCTCTGCAGCTTAGCACACGTTCATGGAGCCGCCTGTTTCTGTAGCGGAGGTGAAACCAGCTGCTGATTGTTGCTAGCTGCTCTTAGCTGAGCTCAGCATTAATTCAACCGTCTTTTCAGCTGCTTAAAATTGGGGGCTTCAGACTCACGACGCTCAGTCGCCACCACAGTGATGTTGTGCACAGCGACGGTCTCTCTGTCCAGAGGCTGAGCTGTTGTGATCACACCGGTACCACTGTCAATGTGAAAGTAGCGCTCCAGGTTGGACTGCCTGTCTATGGAATACCTGCAGGGGGAGCCCAGGCTGTTAGGACACCAACACACGTGTCAGGGGTGGAGCAGCGTCAGCAGAGATACCTGATGGGGCTGTTGGTGGCGTCAGGGTCTCGAGCCAACACCGAGCCCACCTCCGTGCCCACTGCCGCCGCCTCAGAGACCATCATCCAGCTGACAGAGGAGTGGAAGACGGGCGGCTCATCCACATTCTGCACCAGCAGCCGAACCGTCGCCACGTCGCTGAACGGACCCGACGACAGGAAACGAGCGTCCACGTAGAGGTTGGACGCCTCCACGCGCAGCATGTAGCTGGACTTGGTCTCAAAGTCCAGATTCTGCAGCCAGAGGAGACCAAGCATCAGTATCTTCATCCTCTGGTCCCAGAGCTCAAGGGACGCTGAGGGTTCGATGGATCAGAGCGTCTTTAAATTCATCACTGCCTTCATACTAAACATGGCTGACAGCAGCTGTTTGGCAGCAGAAGGTTCTCCTGTGGGACCAGGTGGGATCCAGAGGAGCACAGTCCAGATGAACATCACCAGCAGACAGACCAGCATCGCATTAATGGCATGAAAACAGCCCAAGTGAGTCAGCAGCATCTGAGAGGATCCATCTGAGATTAATCAGCTGCTGCATGGAGACCAGTTCACCATGGAGATCACCAGCCTTTTCTCAGGAGAACCAACCACAACGCTTGTTTCCGGTCAGACGTTTTGACATCTGACAGAAAAATCCACCCAACAAAGACATTCGATGTTTCTCTTAAAGGAAAGAGAAGCTGACTCTAAAGTACCAGCACCTCACAGTCCTTCTAGTGCAGGCATGGGCAAACTACGGCCCGGGGGCCACACGCGGCCCGTTAAACGTTTTAATCCGGCCCGCCAAACTTGAAAAATTAAATGAATAAACCTTGTTAATGTTATATTTTCACTGCAATTCTGGTGTTTTCCCACTAGAAAAAAGACAGTCAGGAGGAGAGTGATGGTGATATCCTGAAGGATAACAGAACTTTCAGTGCTTTAAAATAGAAATTAATTTTTTTTAAAAAGGCACATTTTATTCATTTGATTTTAAGTGTTTTAAGACTCATTCCAAAGTCAGATATTTTGTTGTAATGCTTCTCTTCATTTTCATTTGAAATTAAAGCACATGTTTTCTCCATATCCCAAGATGTGTATTTTTTCTCCAATGAGGTGAGGTTACCAAAGCACTCCATCCATCCATCTGCTCCTGGTCCGGCCCCTTTGTCAAATGTTAGAACCCATTGTGGCCCACGAATCAAAATGTTTGCCCACCCCTGTTCTAGTGGGACTGAAGGAGTCCGCTGTAGCCTAACCAGTTCCAGCTGTTCCACACAGGAGGAACCAGTTTAGAGAGGAGAAACATCAGCGGCTCGACTTCTGCCCAACGTGCTCAGGGGCCGTGGCGAAGGTTAGCGTTGCCACGGCTCCTTCAGGTGTAACGAGCAGATATTAAACTGGTACCTTGTGTAGCGTGATCAGCCCTTCCTGAGTGTGTGAATCAGTGGTGATGCTGAAGGTCCCCAGACCGTCTCCATCTAGGATCCTGTAATCCAGCTCAGCATTTGGACCCTCATCCGGATCCACAGCTCGGATCTTGGCCACCACGGTCGAAACCAGTTCAGACTCTCGAACACTGAACTGGTAACTTCCTGTTGCCACACACAGGAACACACAAACACCAGTTAGGCTTAGGGGTTATACGAGTACCCACAGGGACCCACAGGTACTCAAGGGGACCCACATACTCAAGGGGACCCCCAGGTACTCGCGGGAACCCACAGGTACTCATGGGGACCCACAGGTACTCAAAGGGACCCCCAGGTACTCACGGGAACCCACAGGGACCCACGGGGACCCACAGGGACCCACAGGTACTCACGGGAACCCACAGGGACCCACGGGGACCCACGGGGACCGACAGGGACCACTGGCCACCCCCATCAGCAGCACTGTTTGAGCTCAGAGGTTAGACTCACTGCGGGGGAAATGTGGTGGATTGTCGTTGACGTCGGTCAAAATCACAGTGACGCTGGTGCTTCCTGACAGTCCTCCTATCTGTCCAATCATGTCTTTAGCTTGGACGACCAGCAGGTGACTGTCTCTCACCTCCCTGTCCAGGTCAGGAAGAGCTGTCCTCACCACACCTTTGGGTAGCAACATGTATGAACTACAACACATCATGCTAGCAACATCTGGCCATTTGGCTGAGCTAATTGAGACAAATGCATCTGGAGTTTCTATCTTAGCGTAAGGCTGCAACATAACAAAGATCCCCCATCATGTATGTGCGACGTGCATTAACTAACCCCCAGACCACGCCCCCTACAGGGTTACACAGGTTCACGATTGATGCACAAGTGGTCACCTGTCTTTGGCTCCACAGAGAAGTAGGGTTGACCTTGTAAGATGCTGTACATCAACCTGGCCGAGTTTCCATAGGTGGGATCATCAGCGTCTGTGGCCACCACTGTTACCACCGACGTCCCTGAACAAGCCCCAACATAAGCGACACCTGACCGCTTTGGTTCCAACACATTTGACATGTTTTACAGAACTTTTTCGACTGCTGTCATGTGATTTGAACTTTAGTGGGATGCCATATTTGAATCTTGCAGGTGTGTGACCCACCTACGGGGGACCTCTCAGCCACCCTGGCCGTGTAAGGTCCATCCAGGAACTTTGGCTCATTGTCATTGACATCCTGGACTTTGATGATGAACTGGGACTCGGGTTCCACCAGACGGTTGGTGTCTCGGTTTCTGGCCTGGGCCCTGAGGGTGTAGTAGGCCTGCTGTTCCCGATCCAGCCTTCTGGTGGCGTGAATGTCCCCTGTGCTCTCATCGATGCTGAAAATAGACGCAGCGCCTTCGCCGGTCAGGACGTATCTCACCTGGCCGTCACCTTTATCCACATCAGAGTGGAGCTGCAGAAGAAACCGGGCGCTTAAATAAATGATTCTGTCAGAAGACATGAGAGAAGGTGACAGACCGTCCTCGCCCTCTGAGCGTGGCGTGGGTCTTCACAGATTCATGTGGTCATAAAATGAACTTGATGACGTCACAGCCGCACCTTCCCCACGTAGAGCGGATCGTTCCCTGTGAACTCCTCCAGAACAAAGAACTGGTTCCACACCCAGCTCCTCCTCCTCCTGCTGTGCTGGGCGGGGCTACACGCAGAAGCCCCTCCCCCTGGCCGCAGCTGACGGAGCAGGACTGACTTCAGCGTCATGGCGCCGGTGCCGGCCCGCTCCTGCAGGGTGAACACGCTGAGGGCGCTCAGGAACCACAGAAGGTCCATGTTTCAGCAGCTCCAACAGCAGGCGCAGGTGTGTGTGCTCACCTGAGATATCAACAACGTCTTCATCATTACATTCGTCAAAGCCCCGCCCACCCTCCAACCGCAGCTCACCGGTTCTGGACCCAGAACTCCGCCCTTCACTTTTAATGGAATCAGTAAGCAGATGAAATATGTGGAAGGCTTTGATTGATTATCATGTCAGTATAAACATAAATATGAAGAAATAGAAATAGAACTCAACCAGCTGACTGACAGTCACATGTGAAACAAACCCGGAGGAGAAAAGGTCTCGTTCGTGCGTAAAGGTTCAGAGGAACCGCTGAAACTTCTGACATGAAGACAAATAAACCTGCAGGTAGAAGAATCTCAATACTAAATGACAACAACAGAAATGTCACAACTCTTTTTTGGAAAACCGTCACATTTCCCGCATCTTGTTCTCAAAAAGGGGCCGTTGGCGTGTTTGTCTGCTGAGGAACAGTTTTACAGAAGCAAAGTCTGAAGCTCCGAGGTTCTTACCGTGTTGCTGCTCCTCTGATGGCTGCAGGACCCGAAGCTTCAGCGCGGCTTCTCTCCATTTATACTCGGCTTCGCTCCACCGGGGGCCAGGCAGCCACTGGCCCCGCCCACTCCGAGTGCTAGGGGTGGGGTCAGGCCTTTGTGGGAGGAGCCTCAATGTCTGAGCTGTCATCTTAAGGATTTCTCAGAAATATCTACATTTGATGCATTTTAACACGCAACATGGTGTGAAGTGCAAGAATTTTCTTCATCTATCTGTGCACAGCATGAAGCCGGCAGCTGCACGTGCGCTGCGCTGCGCTCATCCTCGCGCGATGCGCTGCGCTCATCCTCGCGCGCTGCGCTGCGCTCATCCTCGCGCGCTGCGCTCATCCTCGTGCGTGCTGACAGGGATGTCCAGTGAGAGCGCTTCAGAGTTTAGGAGAAATGCTCAGGTTTTATTGGCAATAACTGCCTGGAAACTCCCGATTCTGGTCTTGAGACGCCCCCCCTCCTCCACCACTGGTTGGAGGAGGGGGCTGAGGACCAAGCCTTCAGGTGTCCACTGGGGAGGACCAGGGGGTCCGACAGGTCCTGGAGGAGGACTCACTGGACTGATATCGATCAGTGAGGTCAGAAGGGATTCAGAAGGTTCCGTGTCCACCTGAAGCTGCAGCTCCTTCCAGAACCCAGAGCAGATTCATTCTCCCATCAGGCTCCTGGAGGCAGCCGACCAATCAGAATCATCTTAAACTAAAGGTCACACTCACCTCCTGTGTGAGTGAGTGTGTGTGTGTGAGTGTGTGTGTGAGTGTGTGAGTGTGTGTGTGTGTGTGTGTGTGTGTGTGGTGTGTGTGTGTGTGGTGTGTGTGTTTGTGTGTAGAGAGATCAAACTAGTCACATCAAACTGTTTAACTGTATCATTATCAGATTACATTTTCCATCCTACATGGACCCGGTCTAGGTCCTGGACCTGGTCCTAGACCTAGACCCGGTCCTGGACCAGGTCCAGGACCTCAACATGGTCCTGTGAACACAGGAATCCTGCTGGGTGCAGAACTCCTTCATGTGCTCCACAACCTTTAGCAGAGTCAGCAGGACGACCCAGAAATGCCAGAGGAGCAGCAGGAGGTGGGAACCTTCAGGAGGCTCTGCTGCTCCTGAACAACCCCTCCATCATCCCTCCATCATCCCTCCATCATCCCTCCATCATCCCCCCATCATCCCTCCATCATCCATCCCTCCATCATCCACCCCTCCATCATCCATCATCCCTCCATCATCCATCATCCATCCCTCCATCATCCCTCCATCAGCCCTCCATCATCCATCATCCAGCCCTCCATCATCCAGCCATCATCCCTCCATCAGCCCTCCATCATCCATCCATCCATCCATCCCTCCATCATCCCTCCATCATCATCCATCCATCCCTCCATCATCCTCCATCATCCCTCCATCATCCATCCCTCATCATCCATCCATCCCTCCATCAGCCCTCCATCATCCATCCCTCCATCATCCTCCATCATCCCTCCATCATCCCCCCATCATCCCTCCATCAGCCAGCCCTCCATCATCCACCCCTCCATCATCCATCATCCCTCCATCATCCACCCCTCCATCATCCATCATCCATCCATCCATCATCCATCCCTCCATCATCCTCCATCATCCCTCCATCAGCCCTCCATCATCCATCCCTCCATCATCCACCCCTCCATCATCCATCATCCCTCCATCAGCCCTCCATCATCCCTCCATCATCCACCCCTCCATCATCCCTCCATCAGCCCTCCATCATCCACCCCTCCATCATCCCTCCATCATCCCTCCATCATCCCTCCATCATCCATCCATCCATCCCTCCATCAGCCCTCCATCATCCACCCATCCATCCATCCATCATCCCTCCATCATCCACCCATCCACCCATTCATCCATCCATCCATCCATCCCTCCATCATCCATCCATCCATCCATTCATCCATCCATCCATCATCCATCCCTCCATCATCCCTCCATCATCCATCCATCCATCCATCCATCCATCATCCATCCATCCATCCCTCCATCATCCCTCCCTCCATCATCCCTCCATCATCCCCCCATCATCCCTCCATCATCCACCCCTCCATCATCCATCATCCCTCTCATCAGCCAGCCCTCCATCATCCATCCATCCATCCCTCCATCAGCCCTCCATCATCCACCCTCAGCCATCAGCGCCATCATCCCGCATCATCCACCCAGCACATCCAGCCATCATCCCTCCAGCATCCATCCATCCACCCATTCATCCATCCATCCATCCATCTATCCACCCTCCACATCCTCATCATCCATCCAGCCACCCATCATCCATCCATCATCCATCCATCCATCCCTCCATCATCCCTCCATCAGAATCCACCCATTCATCCATCCCTCCAATCACCATCCATCCATCATCCATACATCCTCCAATCATCCCTCCATCATCCATCCCTCATCATCCCTCCATCATCCATCCCTCCATCATCCATCCTCCATCATCCCTCCATCTTGTTCCTCTTCTGCTGGTTCAACTCATGAAGGTGTTGAGACGTTCCTCAGTTGTTTCACGCTCATAAATGATCTCAGCTGTTCTGAGCTCTGCAGCCTGAAGCTGATCTCAGGTGTTCAGAGAAGGTGGATCATGGACAGCTGCAGGACACTCCTCACACACACACACACCACACACTCACACACCACACACACACCTCACACACACACACACACACTCACAACACACACACACTCACACACACCACACACACACACACACACTCACACAACACACACACACACACACTCCACACACACACACACACTCACTCACCTCACACACACCACACACACACACCGCACACACACACACACACCACCCAAACACACACACACACCACTCTCACCTCACACACACACACACACAACACACCACACACCTCACACACACACTACCACTCAACACGCCACACACCACACACACACTCACAACACAACACCACTCCACTTCAACCCGCACACCACACACACCATACACTCACACACACATACACTCACACACACACACACACAACTCCACACACTACACCAACACCTCACACACAACACACACAATCCCACCTCACACACACTCTCACACACACACTCACACACACACACACACACACTCTCACACCACTCACACACATACACTCACATACACACTCACACACACTTACACACACACACACAGACACCTCACACAACATACACTCACACACACCTACACTCCAACACTCTCACACACACACGCACACTCACACACAACTACACGGCACACCACTCACACAACACACTCACACAACACGCACACTCACACACACACACACTCACACACACACACACCACACACACACACACACACACACACAATATGACGGGACTTTCATCATCCTGGTAGATGCTCAGCCGTCTTGCGTGCGTGCGCGCGCAGGCCACGTGCATGTTGCTTCAGGAAATGCCAAACCGACACTCCGCATTAAGTCTGTTTTGTTTGTCTTCCTCTCACAGTTGTGTTTGACTTCATGATGGCGCCTTTTCTAGAAATATTTTAGAGATATTTTTGTTGACATTTGTGACCTTTGAAAGTGAAGTTCTCCGAGTTTATCGTTTGTTTTACATAAGACTTCCGGTTTATTTAATCTTCTTCAGTTGAATGAAATCATTTGAGGGGAAAAACGTCTTTTAGTGATGTTTTAAGTCGACCTGCGGGCAGCGGTTCCCAGATGTTCAGGTGTTGTCCGTGTGTGTTGTTTCTGCTCTATTTAGCAGCTTTAGTGGGGACACAGCTGGATAGGCTGCTGCCAGCTGCGGCAGCGCCCCCTACAGGCCGGAGGCGTCATTACAGCCCAGAGAGCAGCGCACGCAGGGCCGAACTGATGACGAGGATGAAGATGAGGATGAGGGTGGTGATGGGTGATGCTAACCCTAACCCGAACCCTTTTGCAAATTCGATTAAAATTTTGTAACTCAAAATGTATCGCATAAAAAAAAATCCAGGTACGTGAATCTGTATCTGATATTTTGACATAAAACTTCAGCCAATAATTCAGATGTTCAAAAAAATTACATTTATATTTCTTAAATAAAGGGTTATATCCTGTTATACAGCTTCAAATTTATTTCCTAAAATATAAAAAACAAACAACTTTTTCCCTTAGAAACATCTAAAATGTACAAAGTAAAAAGGAGATTTAAAAACATTCTAAATTAAAACATGTAAACTCATCAGTTCTCAAGGGGAACTCATTGAAGCTGCTGCTGACTGAGCTGGTTCTTTCCTGCCGGTCCGGTCCGGTTCCGTCTGCCATCCGGTCCGGTTCCGTCTGTCAGTCAGGGTGGCGTGTGTCTGTCTGTGACTGCAACAGGCTGCAGACCCGCCCAGGGGTCCTGGAGCATCGAAGCACTGAAATACTTCTCCACAGGACAGTCTGAGGCCTGAACACACACACACACACACACGCGCACACACACACACACACACGCACACGCACACACCACACACACCACACACACCACACACAGACACAGACACACACACACCAGCCCCCCCACACACACCACACACAGACACACACACACACACACCAGCCCCCCCACACACACACACACGCACACGCACACACCACACACACACACACACACACACACACACACACACACACAGTGGAGGGTTTTAAATATGGATCTGTAGCTCAGGTGAAGAGCAGCCCTGATGTGTTCCGACCCAAATCTTTCGCCAGATCAAGACGAACATCTAATTCATGTACATTTATTAGCTTTAAGCAGTCGTTTGCGCAGTTATTCGGGTTAAATCATATTTGACACCTAGAAAAGAGCAAGATGTGACCAACCTGGTGCTTGTGAACCGGCACAGGAGAACCGGGCTGGAACCTGTCGCCCCTGCGCCACACCCGCCCCCCATGGCCCCGAGACGCGCTCCCGAACCCTGCAGGAGAAAAGCCCCTGTAACCCCGGTGAGGACCGGGGGGGTATCCGGGAGAACGGGGAGAGAAAGCGCCGCGATGTCCAGAGAAACCCCAGCCGGAGCCCGGAGAGGGAAACCTGGCCGGCGGCCGCAGAGCTCCGGGACTCCACGGGGGTCGGACCGATCCGCGGTCCATCTGCGCGACTTGAAAAGAAGCAAACTACTGACTTTACTTCTGGAGACACACGTAAACATTAACCGGAACCGGAAGCGCATATTAAAACTGCCTCTTATGTCGCAAACGTCTATAGTGACGCCTAGTGGCCAGGAGGGATAATTACGGGTGCGTGTAAACCCGTAATTATGTGCAATTAATATGTAATTAATTATGTTGTGCTACCAGCGATCAAACTTGATCAGATGTTAGAATTCTGGATTTGAGCAGGACTTTAGCGCCACTATAACTTAGTGCAGGTATTGCATTTCTGTCTCAGCCATGAGAAACCCAGACCTGTTCAAGTTTCTCAGGTCTCAGCAGATAACTTAAATTGTGCTGATCGCAAAGTCATTTTATATGTTAAAATAAACCTTAAAGTCTATGTGGGCAAATCCTGCGATGGAAGTTAAGATGATCAATCAACCGATCATAGTATCGATCTATCGGCATCCTCGAAATTTAATGGCTCTACAAGGACTGAAACTCCGTCCTTATGACCCAGAACCATCAAGTTCTAAAAGCTTTTTTTTTGCATTAAATGTTGTGGCGTTTTATTTTGTGTCGTTTAGCCATTTGATGTCAATGGCTCATTCTGTCCGGACGGGGGCGCTGCAGGCCGCGGAAATCCACTGATGAACCAGAGAACTGCAGGTCTTCAGAGAACCAGGTTCATAATCAAAGTTTTTCTTTCCATCGCTACCGAACCAGGGTTCGGACCCAAACACAGACCCGCAGACAATCTGTGATTTATTACCAAAAATATAATATCACTGAGCAGAATGGCAGAGAGAGGAACTATGATCCAAACAAAAGAAAGTTAGAAAGTAAACAGGACTGAAGACTTAATCAAGCACAGAAAGCCCACGGGAACCAGGCCCACGGGAACCAGGCCCACGGGAACCAGGCCCACGGAACCAGGCCCACAGGAACCAGGCCCACGGGAACCAGGCCCACGGGAACCAGGCCCAAACTACCAGAACAGGAGCGACCCGGCAGCTTGACGACATCACAGCTTCACAACATGGTGACAGGACAGGACGGGGCGGGAGGTGAGAACCCTAACCCTACTCTAACCTAACCCTTACCCTAACCCTAACCCTAACCTAACCTAACCCTAACCTAACCCTAACCCTAACCTCTAACCTAACCCTAACCCTAACCCTAACCCTAACCTAACCCGAACCGAACCCGAACCGAACCCGAACCCTAACCCTAACCCGAACCTAACCCGAACCCTAACCGAACCTAACCCTAACCTAACCCTAACCCTACTCTAACCCTAACCCTAACCTAACCCTAACCCTAACCCTAA